>NW_025776580.1:0-143039 GCF_021130785.1 Homalodisca vitripennis
TTGGGAAATTTCTTGCCCCATTTAATTAAGAAGGAAAATCAAAACGATGATATAAATGATGATACTTGATATAATAATTTTGAATTTTGCAGTAATTATTCCTTCGACATTTACTATTCTTAATTTGTATTAGATTTTATACAATAAAAAATAAGAAAACAACTGAATTGAAAGCTTCTATAATTTTATTTCAAATTTAAGGAATAAAATTGTATAGTAATTCTAAAACACATTATACCCCTAAATATAATGGAAAATAAGTTTACCTTGAGTTTAAAATTACCATCAGTTTAAAATTTAGCACAAGAAAGCGTACACTCACAAGTCGACAACCTCAGGTAAAGTGATTAGGAGAAGAAGTGTTTGGTTCGTTACCTTCTTGCCAAAGAGCGTTAAAAAAACAATTTATGTACAAAGAAAATATCTTTCGTGCTATATTCTTTTAGCGATTTCTTTATTATAAAAACTGCATAAATTTAGTTATATTATTATATTTTAATGAATTTTGGTTAACCAAAGCAAATAATAATTTATTTTACTTTTTTTCAAGTTAATTTTAAATTTCAAGTAAACGCTGTTTTGGATTACAATATAATCTCACGTAACAGGTTCCCTTGTGCAATACTTATGGCCTCTAACTCACTTTATTTTTTTGGGTATTTCAAAAGAAAGTCTGCCAGTATCTACCATTCTCAATTGATAGACCTCAAATGACATTTCAATATTAATTTTAAGGGTTTTATATGGCTGAAAATGGGAAAACAAAGGGGCATATCAAACAGAAAATGAACTAAATCTAAATAATTACAGGTTAAATTTTTTTGTATAACTTTACCTACTTTAATATATTTTTAAAATTTTTGATCAGATTTGTTTTTTAAACTCTGAGGGCCGTGTTTGAAACGTAAATCAACTTATGTAGAATATATTCCCCTTCATATATACCAATGAGACAAATAGCAATATTTCAGTTACTTGTACAAAGTAAATTTCCCACAAATTACACTATTAGCATACATTGGGCATTTTGTATGTTTAATAATTCATATGAATGGATGATTTCTAATGAATAACAGGACTTAGGAAAAATTAAAACCTCTAAAATTTTTTATGTTTTAAAACAAGTACAAGACTTATTGAGTAATTAAAATAACCACTTCTTCATCGTCTAAAACGTAATACCATAAAGGACCTATCATATTATTGATCAATACAGAAGCATTGCACAACATGTGCTGTACAGAACAAATATGTTGAGAAACCCATGTCCAAAAATTCCACTGGAAAAAAGTATGAAGCATTTCTATGCTTTTTATTGTATGTTATAACTGTATGTAGAAATATGTTTTTTTTGTTTTCCTTGCAATACTGGGACAATAGAGAAACCATGAACGTGGATATCAATGAAGATAATTTTCCACAGATAGTATCGAAAACTATTATAAAAACTAATAAATATTTTACGTTTAATATCTCGAATAACAGGATTCCAACAATGTTAACAGTTTTGTAAGTACTTACTCCCTTTGTATGAACGCGTGATTAAAGCCACAAAGAACGAAAACTCAAGGGGAATAATTTTCTAATATTTTCTTATATTTCAAGAAGTAATGGAGAAAAATTTATTCAGTAAATAATGGAGCCATTACTCATTAACATAACGACCAAAGGTGAAATATATTATTAGAAAGGAAAACTGACAGATAGATAAATTTATAGCAGTTTTTCTCACACAAATATGACTCCAGAAATTTCAAGGATTGATAAGTCTGTGCTAGACTCATATAACTAATTACTGCATTATTAAACGTAAATCAAGTTAAACAAGTCCTCCATTTAATTAACCCTTCCCATCTTAGCTACGTGTGTGTAAATTTCACCGCAGTGCTTAGAGATCGAGTCATTAGCTATCTTCGTACAGTCAATTTGGGAATAAAGTGGTGAGTCCAATGAGAAATATATATTCGACTACATTACGCTATACTTTTAGTCTAGGTGTGTCCAACTATCAAACGATGTAGAGACTTCCATATTGAACTTTTTCATCACCTGGCTGTTTTTGAGAGCGACGAGCTTTCAAATATGACTTAAAAACATTAGGAGTCCCTCATCGTGTGCCTTATACGTTTTATTAAGTACCCTGCGCAAACAAAACTGCATACTTGCATTGCGTTGTACAAAATTTAATATGTAAATTTAGTAAACCTAAAGCTACAAGAGTCAGACCGTCCATTAACCTGTAAGATAGTTGCTGTATTTACAAATTTTTTTGGTTATTTTCTCTTTATTTTGTTGGGTTTCTTGTTCTCTTGATATTTATATTTTGCTGTTGCTGAAGATGTGTGGTTACAAATCCAAGGAAATCATAGAAGCTTTATATCTCTAAGACTAAACACTTCAACTCACCCCTCCCGCCACACTAGTATCGCGCGCGTAGCGCGTTTTTACACAACATGAGGGCTCAGCACACCAGATATACCTAAATGTATACATACTTGGCTCGGCGCGCAGATTCCCTCTCATCACATCTCCTCAACAGCGGTTGCGTGGCTCTCTCTCACTCTCCCTCACTGATAACGGTGGGGGGTATACAGGTGCGAGGTGAATACTTTTGAAATTAAATTTTGGCTTATTGACACTTAGACACACACACAACTGGTTTGTTTTGGGTCTGTAAGTCTCGAGAGGGAGGGAGGGGTGGATGCGAAAGGGTGGTGGGGGAGGGGGCAGTGGGTAGGTGGTGTGTGTAATCACACACTAAGTCGACCACCTATAATTTATTGATCTGATAGATTAGTTGGTGATTGTATATATACCAAACAGTGAGTTATATATCAGAGATGAGAGACTCTAGAGTGAAAGGTATTAATTAAAGAAGATTTCAAGGGGGTTAAATTATTTGTGTTGAGTCTCTCTCTCTCTCTTATATATTGTGCGAGACTACAAAATGCATTGTTGAAAAAAAAGGGGGCCAATAAATAATAAATGAATCGTAAATAGTGGGGGTCATGGAATAAGGATTATGTGTGTGACAATGGTAGTGGATTAAAAAGGCCCAAAAGGGGTGATTGGTTCGAGTTGGGCGTTAAGTGTATTCGATGATTATGGGTTATTGGCGTCTAGTTAGATAAGAGTAGTATGTGTGTGGTGAGTGTTATATATATATATTGTGTATATTGTGATATTGTGAGATATATATATAAAACCCTCTGGTTAAATGTGAATAAAAGATTGGTTGAAATCAAGAAAATATTGTTAGGCACATATGTGTTAACCATGTATTTTGGTTGTACATTTTAATTTGGGGGCCCTCAGCTACAATAACTAAGTTGGGACGGGAGATTAAATTTCTGCAGGATGTAGTAATTTGAGTAATTTTAGATTTATTAGGAAGGCAGTGAAAGAGTCTGCTCACCACCTACACAAAGATAATTATCAACAGAATTGAATCCATCTTCATATTCAACAAATTTTTTTATTGCTGATTTATTACTATCTCGTAAACAAATAATTTGATATATATATTTTTTATGTTAATTAACGGTACTTTTATTGTTGTTTCTTAAATAAAAAATTTTATCTTAAATTTACGTAAAGGAATTTAATTATACTCAAAGAGTCACGGAAGGGGGGAGGGGGGGGGGGGGGCGGCGGGGGGGGGGGTTTTGGCACTTATATATTAGGAGTAAGTACACACTAATAAAAAACAACGGCCCGCATATTAACTTTTAGTTAGCTACAGAATTTGTAGTATGAAGTTTTTTATTTATGTTTATAATTGTATGGGGTCAGGACCTTCTGTGAAAATCCCAACTGCCCCTTATGTGTGGAAAGCCGCTTCTAGTTTTCCCCGGAGACTGTTTAAAGGGAGAGAAGTTTTCCTATTGTCTATATTAGTATATTTCCATTAATATTAATAATCTATAACTGAAGATATGAGTCTAAAGACTTTGAATATAAAGAAAACCAAATCATTCCTTTTATAAATGAACATTAACATGTAACATAGGCATAAATATGGTAATGCTTTTTAGGAAAGTACGTGAGCCTGATGTTAAAAATGAAATGTGGCACAATAAAAATTGATGTTTTGGAGTCCTCAGAATTATGTAGCATAATTTTTTTAGAAGAAATCTCATTTTTAAACGATTAGTTAAGTTTTGATGTTGAGTTAACTGTTTGAAACCACCCCTCAATTATAGTGTCATATACAATCAATTATGCCATCAAAATGTCCTCTAGTAGATACTAAAACTTAGTTACGAGCTACGGTTTTATCTTTATACTAAACTTGGATACTTTATAGAACCATTAAAGGTAGAAACTTAAGTTCTACTGAAAATGGATTTATCTCACAAGTTTACACAGTGTATGCCTTGTCGCGATGAATGGATTTCGTCATCTCCATCCATATCAGGGGTTTGGTATAAGTACAGTAAAAATAATGATATGAGAAAAGTCATTAGTGAATTTTATATTTTAAAAATCTTCGATATTAATTGAATAATGTATTTTTTACAAATTAATCCAATTTAAATACACTGTCTATTGGGCTTTCTCCAATCACAGATATCATCAAACATAGTATTCCCACACATTGTATTATTCAAATGGTCGATTAGCGAAGGGCCTATAAACCAAAAGGGCAAAGCGTTTCAAGCACTTTAATCGCGTCATAAGTAAAACTTTATATGAAGAGCAATAACAGATATCGAATACATTTGCGGCACTTTTTTCCAAATATTGGGAAATAACCATAAAACATCAATACACTCGGGGCTCTGGCGTTGATCTTTTAGGGGTTTGAAACTGTATGGTCAGGTCAGCAAATTAACATGCATTTTATTGCAGGTGCTGCTTGGGTAGTATTTAAAATCTGTTATCACAAGTGTTTTTAAAACGATCTTAGAAGTGTATTAATTTACCAAAATACATATAAAAATAGCCTCATCCAAAAAAATCAAATCAATAATCCTCTCTATACAATTTTTTAAGTTCCTTATATATTAATGCATAAAAATAAAATATTAACATTTAATGATAATTGTAAAGCAAAAAATTGCACGTTAACAGAATGTGTTTTTTAATAATAATCATAAATAGTACTGTAACGAATTGTAAATATGAATTTTTTTTCCGATATTAGTACATAAATTCAAATACAAATAGGAGGAAATTTTTATAAGAACAACAGTGAACACAAATTGTATATAAATAATTTACATAAATACGATTATTTATAAACAAATTTTGCTATGTTTAATTATATGTCTTTCAACAATAAAGTAATTTTTGTTAATATTAAGGACCTTGTCTGGGTCTTCTTCAACTTTATAAACTGCCTCTAATTATATTTTAAATATGAAACTTTTTAGTTTTTTTATCGTTTTAATTCAAGATCGGTAAAAGCCTTTAAACCTTCAATATCACACGTTTCCTATCAAGTAGCTCCATACCATAGACCAACGTTTTTTCGAACTTCAAGAACAATGGGTTTCATTATGTACTACTTTAATATCTAGCTATTATAACAAAAAATAATATTACTTTTCGATACACTAAACATCAAACAAATGTTCTTTTCGGAAGACTTAACCAGACCGAACTAGTTAAAGTAACATGATGGTCTCTGGTAAATGGAAGTGATTGTTATGCTCATGTATATATATATATATTATATTATATATATATATATATATATATATATATATATATACACTTCTAAGTACTATAAAGTTTACACAAAAACTGAATATTCAGTGATCATGTTTTAATTTTTTTGAGTTCGCAGGTCCGTGTGCAATGTTTTTAGATAGAATGATAAGTTTAAAACTTTACCCGTATCAACTGTTGTGAGGGACGCTTCGCCCCTTTAAAAAACGAATGTCCTCGTTTTTACCATGTACTGTCGAGTGCGACATACAAGCCTCGTTTAGTTTATTATAATTTTCAAGAGAGCCTCTCCTCAACACCATCTTACAACAAAGTCTCATATTTCTGCACATACTTTTTCTACGTATTTTTTTTTCAAAAATTCAATACATGAAAAATGTCTGAGGTAGATTTGAAATCACCATAAGGGCCTTTACTGCCCTGCTAAGCAAGACTGCAGTATCTGCAAAATCCTCAAACTGAGATTTTGGGCCTTAAAGTTTTTTAAAGTGCCCTTTCAATGTAAATTCCTAAATAATGATTGTTTTATACTTTTTAGAACTAAAAATGACAATAAAATTCATTTAAAAATGGTTAAAAGTTATGAATTTTGATTTTTAATGGTAAAAAATCACTTACTGCACTTTTGCTTAGTATAGTCACATCCATATGGCTGCAACTGCCTACCTTTCTGCTAAGGTAGATTGCAGTATCTGCTGTTCCAGGTTTGATGTTTATAACTGTAAACTCCCCTTAGCGTGTTTATTTTAATATACCTACTTTTAATTTTTTGGAGAACAATAACATTTATTTCAAACTTCCATGGCCTTTAACAAGTAAAAACCTTGAGAAGAATCTTAAAACAAAATTAATTTAATAAGTATTAATAGGTTCTAATAATTAGGTTCTCATTTTGCTCCAGAACACAAAATGTATTAATGTAAAGTCCATTTATAATAACATTTCTTATTTGTAAGATTTAAGATTTACATCGAAACATGTATCGTGGGTCTAAGACTAGTCACCAGCATTTTTTAAAAAAATATTTGAACAAACATTGTCTAAGTTCTCAACATTTTTTGGTGTCCGCCTTTTCACATCAGAACGGACACATGAGTTCAATAAAAAGGTGTTCCTCTCTGTCCATGAACTATTCTAAAATTGGGAATTTATTTTTTGTCATTGATTTTCATCAATTTCTTTGACGCAGCCCTTTTTACAATCTTGGCATGGTGGCAATACCAAATGTTGCACGCCCCTCATCTTCACTGGAAATACTAATATTTGATGATACTGATGTTTGTAACAGTAGTTTCTTGAGGTGGATCATCAAACATATCATAATTCTTTGGAAAAATCTAATATACTGCTATTGTTATGTACAATTCCATTAAAAATATTCCACGTATTGCTTGGAGAAGTGTTTTCAAGCTCTGGTAGTTCAATTATAACTATTTCATTGTTAGCTATTATTATAGGGCTCAATTGGTCCATCAAGATTTTCCTCAATTTCAATTAAAGTATTTTTCCCATGAAATCTAATCCATTGTCATGAGAGATGTCGTTAACAGCCAAAACAGTTACATTATTGCTAGGCACAATCATTTTTTCAAGTTCTATCAACTCAACTGATATTTCATTGTTTATGGTCTGGTCAATTTCGCAGTCTTCAACTGTAATACAATTGGTTCGTTGACACACACTATCACAAAAAAATTCAGCTGCATGATTTCTGTTTGGTATTTGAATATTATTAGATACAGTTGGTTTACCTTGTTGTAGTGCAAGTTCCTTTAACCTTCTAGAACGATTTGACACATAAGGTCTAGAACTCATCATTTTGTAGATGATTTAACCTTTTCACAAATACATAAACAGTAACTGAAAAATTAAAACAACCGTTAAACAAGACTAGTCTGTGTCTGGTTTTAAGCAAAATAAGTTCACTGAGTATTTACTCAGTGAAATATTGCTAGACTAAATGATGCAACATAAAACAGTCAGAGTAAACAGTATCTGCAACAGCTGATGAACCATGCTAAACATAACTGCCGTATCTACTGTATACTAAGCAAGAGTGCAGCATCTACGCCGTAGATACCGCATTCTTCCTTAGCATTGTGTACTTACGGCACTCTTGCTTAGTTTTAGAAGGCCTCTGACGGTAGATACTGCAATTGAATATTAAATAACTCTGAAACGACTGCAGATACGGCATTTTTATTTAGTCCAATGAATTCCTCGTGGTCCAAAAACATGGAAATCAATATAAATCTCAAAAAGTGAAATTTTGCAGATACGGCACTTTTGCTTAGGAGGGCAGTTTAGCAGCTGTAACCTCTTCCCAAGAACTCAAAACCCATACACAATCCACACATTTAAATCATATAATTTTGTAGGTTTTATAATCCTATTTGTTTGAAAAAAAAAAACTATTTACATCAGTGATGACCTCTTTACAGTTTAGAAAGGACCGATCTAATTATTCATAGTTTAGAACAAAATACACTGAACTGATTAGCAAGGCTTATACAATATAATTTCTAATCTGTATTGTATGATTAAGAGCTTACATACCAAGTTAAAAAGGTACGACGCTTATGTTTTTATTATCTACGTCATTAGAGTTACGATTATAACAAAGTTTTTCTTTAACTTCAACTTTGAGATTGATGATTTTTACCTTTGGCTCACTTTGACCTAAGATGGACCTGGTGTTCCTTTGAAAAACCAATTTTCATTACCCTTGCCTACATTCTTTCCATATTTGTAACAATTCATCTTTGATACCAACTATCTTTCGATTCTCCATATCACAAGAGACACAAAACAAACAAAAGTAATGGAATTACATATACATTCACAACAATAACCACACAATTATTTACGTAAAAAAACTTTACATAAAAGTTGTTATATTGATTTTAGAACAAAACAACCAACAATGTGTCATATCTTGACAGCAAAACCGCTGATATAAGTGAGTTAACTAACATAATAATTTAATAGTCTTTAACACTAAAAACTTTTTTCTCTTGGTATTATATAATTTAAATTGCAACGAAAAATAATCAATACAAATTATATCTAAAAATTCTTTTCCCTTGGTATGATATCATTTAAATTGCAACGAACAATAATCAATAAAAATTTATCTAATAAGAGTTACAGCTAGGTGTGCTCTTAATCAGTTGTATACACATGATCTAATGAGAATAGAGTTATTATTTGGGTATGTTTAGTTTCACAAAATGTACTTCATTGGAGTGTTTTACATGATTTATATAATAATTTTAATTTTTTAATTGACATTTTACGAGCAGTTCCACAACATCACTATCGGACGCACCACAACCCACAGTCAACCCGCATACAATCAGGTGGTATTCACATCACAGGGCTTTTGTGTGACTTCCGGAGCGCATTACCATATTTTATGTGTGAAAGTGTTCCGTCACCATAGGAAACATGCGTTTTCTCAGGTTCTCAAATTTAACAGACCCTCCCGTAACGTGTTTTTAAAACAAACTAGAATTCATGACATAAAACAAACAGTTTATGAATTTAATAAATTAGTGGCATTATTAGTTAAGTCTTTAAAAACCTAAATAGAATACTTGTACACTAAATTAGGAATCACTTTGCCAGATATTATTTGAAGTTTTTAGCATATTCAATAACTATATCCACATTTTTAAAACCGATGTATTTTATTATTCACACATTGTGTGAGGAGTGTCTTAAAGTCTCTTGTTATTTTTATAGTTACGATTATTGAAGGGTTTTAAGTTTCGAAGATTGGTTTTAAACTGAAACAAATGTATTAAGTGTGAGGTATGACAAAGGAAGTGCATTATTACTAAGCGTTGATACATTTGGTAAAGAGCCATAAATACCCAATCAAGTGACAAACCGATGATGCTACCTCCTTGTATGAAGTTGTATACATGTGAAAGAGTTTAAAGCAATTTACCTAAAGCTGATGTCTGGGGAATAAAAGGAATAATCGTCGATATATGACTTTTAATTGCTTTGTTCCTCGCCATATTACTGACTTAACTTGCCATTGGTATCCAAATTATCTGGCCAATATTCTTTTGAATACCCTAAATTACGTATTCATACTGTGCTTCGATTTTGTAAGTAAAATGTATTTTAAGGTAAAATCTAAAGTGGCTTATATGTGAAATAACTGTACCATTATAAAGTTTGAACCAATTTAATATTTGTCACCTAAAACCAATAAAGCACGTTTTGTTTTCATATTTGAACGCAATCTCTTGAAACATGTTTTGATGATTAAAGATTTTACATTTTCAACTCAGGTGTATATAAATTTCACTTAGTAAAGCTAAAAGATTACGTTGGCTTTAAAAAAAGCTAAGCAGAACCATGTTTTATAATAGTAATCATTCTATGTTGCATAGTACCAACACCATTAAACCTAACATTATTTTACCCTCACTAGGGAAATCTCTTGGCAATCTTAAGGTGCTAAACAGAAAATGAGTTTATTACATAATATTTCTTGACTTTCTATTACTTTCTAAAGTGAATGCAACATATCCGATTAATATGCGATAACGATATTTCTATACGCTTTCAACTAAGGACTAGAATATATATTTGTAAGATGCACTCATTTTTATAACTAAGACGTCATCTGTAAAAAAAAATTCTGATGAAATCATCATTTGCAACCCTGATGATTTCAACACTACGTATTTTACTAACAATGTTTATTAGGATTGTCACGAATTGGTAGTCTATATAGTCGAATTAAGAACATCTCTCATTGCCTACAAAATTAACTAATTTGACAAATAAGTAGTAATAATAAAGAAATGTTTACACATTTCAATTCAATGACCTAGATTTTTTACTAAAAGTAAGAAACAACCAGTGGATTGTAAGAAATAGTTGAGAGTAAAATTATTACCTTAAATTTTTTGTTTTTGATTTTCTTAGCTCAGAATGAAAATAAAAAGAAATAGCTTCTTTATTTGTTGTCTATTTTATAGTATTATAAATATGTAAATTATTCTCAGTTTACCTCATTCATTATATGGTTTAAATTGCACAATATCTATATTTCTAGTTATTATCATTGAGGGGTAAGTTTAGTTATACACAAGGCACTATTCAATTAATTTTGTTGTGAAATTTATGACAGTTTATAAGAATCTAGTCTATAACTATCACATTAAAAAAATACTTATTTTAGATGAAAAAGCATTATATTATTGACAATATGAGTTTTTGTGAAAGGCATAAGTATCTTATAATATCACTAATTGCATAAATATCGGTGCATAGGAAATTATAAAAATCCGCACCTCCATATTATCATAAAAAAAGTTTATTTTTTCTCCCAAAATATTATTGGAAATTTGCATGGTAAATTCATTCTTACTAGACTTAAATGAGCAAATGCCAACACAATTACATAGTTATTGTAATGTTTTTTTTTTTAAATTACAAGAAACGTTATATAATCTTTAGCTGAAAACGTAAATTCTCTTCTCCACTTAAGCTGACTTCACTAAGGATTTACCGCTCCAATGTAAAGGTAGGAAACCGGATATTCCCCTTGCGTGCAAGTTTCGTCACGCGAGAATGTTTTGAGTTTAACATCACAAGATGTAATTTGTAATTTTGTATGAGTTACACACAAAGCATATGTCGTGTTCCAGGAAAATTAGTGTTATAAGAGAACGTGTCAATGTACAGTTATATTTACGTATTTAAAACTAATAGGAAACTTTTAGGTAGATTTAATATATATATATATATATATATATATATATATATATATATATATATATATATATATATATATATATATATGCTATGATTGACATGTAATTGAATTTTTAAGAACTCATATAAACTATCACTGGTCTATGGAACAAATTTTGATGAATTTTGATCAGTTTTCGAAAATATTTTGTTATAATTATTTTTAAATAAACCAGAAACAATGGCCATTTGGTTGTGATATTGCTTCTAAATATTCCATTAAAAAGTATATGTATTAAACGGATCCCAGACCCAAGTAGATGTTCTGAAACACAAATTTTGTGAGGAGAATAACCAAGTAATATATAACAAAACCAAGCATAATCTAACGTGAATAACGCAACCTTTTGCCGTGGTTACTCTTAGGAAGCTCCTCTTTAATCAATCGCATCATTTATTTAGTATTCACTTTAGTATCAAAATTAAGTAGCTGTGGATTCATATAAACATTCAAGAAACCATTGCAGACGCTGAAATAAAAGGAAGGTGAACAAGAACTAAATTGAAGAGAATAAACCCTTCCCTGCAAAACTGCAGAAAAGTGTAGAACATTTGTGCTTTAACATCGTATCTAAGAAATCGTAGAGTACTAAATTTTGCACCTGATGAGACAGTGAAAATAAATCTTTACGTTATTACGGGTATGTTTTGTAACACAAGTGCCTCTTATATCAAAAGGATATAAATAGTTCATTAGAGTATCTTCGTTGCCAATTTTGTTTGATCCCATCAGACGAATACGACTCCAGATTACAGGAGCTAAGCCTGGGACAGCGTCAGACGATGCATTCAGACTAAATTGATCTGAAGCTAAACTTATTATTCACATTCGATCTTTCCTTCGTACCACAGTTTTGTTATGTGAAGTTAATGTAAGTTTAAAAATTTTACTTTGGCAGACGCTTTAAGTGCAGAAGAACATTGAGAGGTATAACCAGAGGTATAACATTGTTATTGGTATAACCAATAACAACATTTTTTTAAGATCATGAAGTATTTAATTTGACTAATCCCTTACTGATATTATCATGAAAACTTGTATAAACAAAAATAAATTTAAAATAATATAAAAGATTTACGATAACCATATAAAGTATAATAGAATTCGAAAATAAAAAACAAAATTTAATAACATAAAAAATGTAACACATTTTCTTGAATAGTTCCCAATGTTAAAGGTCTTGTACATATTTAGTTATAATTACTTTTAAGTCATATACTCTGAACTTTACAAGCAATTTTTTGTGGTAGTTTGACATTATAATTTATAAGAATAGTATAGAGAATAAATCAGGTGTGCATCGACAATCCATTAGAATTGAATAACTACCTGACTATTACTAAGCTAAGATAACTATTTGTTAATAGGTATTGGTCAATATTGAGAGCAAATTTAGGAACTTCCCACTCAAAAACTATTACAAATGCTCTATGTACTCTGGTTATAGATATCAAGGAACTCCTACTTATCTTTCATAGGAATAAAATACTAAATTTTATTTAAAATAGTCGTTAACAGTTTAGTATTAGTACGATCTCGTTAACGGCGCTACTTTTTTCAATATTTTGAGAAATCTCAGCCACTTTTCAAATTGCGTGATGTACGTCCCCGCTGCCTGGGCACAAATGTGGCTAATTTGTACACGTCATAGTTTCCGCTGAGTTTTCAAGGTTTCACTGTCCATTTTTGTGCAGATGATTGATAGCTGAATCTCGAATTTTAGCCGGATATGATAAAAAGGATCATTGGTCAGATCAATGCTGACCTATACCACGTGTCTACTTGCTCAACCCAAAATGGATTCAGGCTCAATATAAACAAATGTACAGTCCTGCATTTTCTCCCACAGTTGTTTACAGACCTATAGTGAGAAAGGGGTAGGAGTGTTGCTCGACGGCGAGAGTTTGGCCGAGTGCGAAATAGTTAAGACTCTTGGCATTGTAATGAATTGTGTACTCAATTTTTCTTACATCACCCAGCGTGCTATCATCACATTGAAGGGTTTGTGCAGATTCAGAATGTTACTGCGGAGACTTACTGAAACTGCAACTTATGCAGACGTTAGCCATGTCGGTCTTTTACTATTTTCTTCTTGCTTATGGGAACAGCATTTCAAGAGAAAGCGTTGGCATAATCCAAAAGCTGCAGAACTCAGCCATCAGGTTGATTTTCAACCTGAGAGGGATCGATCATATCTCTCCTTTCCGGAATTCGGTCAAATTACTTCCCGTGGAGGCATTGTGCAGGCTGACGTCGAGGAGGGGGAGGGGTCCCTCAATGAAGCTCCGCCCAAAACGGAAGGCTTCACTTCCGGAAAGTGAGGCTGGAAGTTGGAAAAATAGGCTTTTCTTATTTTGGTCCTAGCATTTATAATGGCCTTCCCGAGCATATTAAATGTATTGTATCATGTCGTCTTTTAGAGATAAGATGACGTAAGTTTTAATCTATACAGAACAGTTTGTGATTGCTGGGTTGTGATTTAGTTCATCGTATTAGTTTTAGTTACTATAGAGTGTTGACTTGAGCTGATTTGAAATAGTTCTTTGCTGAAATACGCTCAAGAATAAAGTCATATTCTATTATGTATTTATTTATCTTTTCCTAATATTCTACAGAAATGGAGTATCCAAATCATAATAAACGAAAACGTAATTAAACCCAGTAACAACTAAAACTTACTATACACGTGGCTCTAATGGACTGATTAAACTCCAATACCATTGCTACTGTTAATGTGATCTGACAGCGATTACAATGTACTACCTAATGTGACAAATGACGTATTGAATCGCAACACATTAGCAGATATACTACCATATAACAACCATTGCTTTATTACAGGATAATTTGGGTGTAGAATTGTTGAAACTATCAATGGAGGTTTCCTCATTGCAAAAAGTAATGGAGAGCATTTGCTATTAATGAGGGAGTCACATTCATAACATGTGACTACATGATAATAGTACTATGATCCAGTATTATGAACAAAAAAGACATATACTTATATTTCTTAAAATTTTAAGTAACACTGAGTCTTGATTATATTGCACTTAAAGGACATTAAAATTTAAGCAGTGATCATGTATGTACAAACATTTATCGTGAATTCAAACATTGAAAAAACGCGCTAACGAAATAAATGAACAGCGTTCAAAATATAATTATATTGAAATCATTGATTATATTTCTCTTTATCAGAATCCTTCTTTTATATATACTAGATAATTTATTCGAATGTTGAGTTAAGCTAAAATCCAACTTTATCTTACCTGCACCATCTGAGATCTGATCCTATTGCAGACTGTTTAAACCTATTCGTTTCTTGTTGCCCACTGTATTTGGATCCCTTCAGACGGACACGACTTCAGATTTTCAAGCCTGTAAAAGCATCAGATCCCACATACTGCACGTAAGAGGAAGTTGAACTGGAGCTAAACTCAACATTCGCATTGAACATTGAACACACTAAAACAGCTGTGTTATGTGTAGATAATTTACATTAAAAGTATGAGATGTTTTATGCTTAATTCTGCATAAAAATTTATTCCTACTTAGACAAGACTAATTTACATCATGCTGCGGTTTTTTTTTCCTGTGATTCACTTATCGATTAAGAAGCCTAACTGCCAGCAGGATGTAAAAAGAATGGATTAAAATAGTAGACGCAACATAAGCTATATAATGTTTGATGTTAGAGGAATTCCTTTCAGAGAACTTGTCTGGGTATTACTTAAACCCAGGAATAATAATTTCAAGGAATAATATTAGTGTCACATTTAGCTAAAGACGTAAATCATTATTTATAGATAGGGATGATTGAGTTAGGTGCGTGGTGGTAATAGATGGTGCATGTCAATCAAAGGCATGTCTCTGAGGGTGTTTTAACGAAGATTGTTGCGTGATATGTAGTCAGGTGTAATACTGCGTCGGAGAGTGGCAATTACTTGGCATTTCACTTCCAATAATTTCTGATTAGCAGTTAGTTCCTCATCCATTTATACATGCAGCTAATTGTTGATAAGAACCTAAGAGACAGTGGTTTAGTAATAATTATTACTTATAAAGCAATTTATACTGTTCAGAGATGTTATTCTCGTATTTACTAATTGGTATAAATTGAATTGTAGTACTAGTATATGGGATTCTTATTACTAGCTATTAATAACAGTAAATCTATGCTAAAGAGTACAACATATTTTACCATTTCTTATTACTAATAGTATAAATCTGTTATTTATTAATTTATAAAATTATAATATTATAAATAACTCTACAATTGAAAATAATTGATATTACTAAACTGTAAATCAATTTCGTGATTTATATTTGAAGAGGATTATATTTTATTATTATTATGTGTTTTAAAAACATGCGTATATCAGTATTATAATTACGAAATAATATTTATATACTACGAAACTATCAATTGAGAAATCTAAGAAAATTTATGTTTTATATAATATTAGCTAGCTCAGGCTTGTTGTAAATTAGCGTGTGTTATATAAGTGTAAGGATCTAAATAGACCTCGCCTAAGTCTTGTCTGTGTTTGACACAAGACAACTTTACATCTCATTATACTCAGATTAAACCTGTTCTGAATGAAAGCGTTTCCTGAGAATGCTTTGAATTGAATATCCATTGAATAGTAAAAAAAATGAATGAAAAACATTTTCTAAGTATAGAAGTAAGAGAATTTGGTAATATGATAAACTGTGTAATAAAAGCAATATGCTACTTGAGAAAACGTATTAAATGATTTATAGAAAATTATATCATTTCATTCTCTTGTGTATGTGTACATTTGTTATTAAAAATTAACTAAGCTCCTGGAAACCAACACTATATATGTTTTATATAATAAAGCTTGGCACTATCATGAGAATGAGTGCTGACAAAATGATAAATTAAGATACTTAACGGATTGTAAACATTTATGTTTAGCAAAAATGTATAAAAAAGTAAGAAATACATGAAAACTTCTCATTATTCAGAAAATATAATATTGAATATTATTTAAATTTACTTTTTAGCAAGTTGCATAGTTACAGAATTAAAACGAGGTTTTTACCAAAGCCATTGTATATATGTTTGTATGCTTGTAAATAAACGTTTGTATGAACACAAAAGTGTCTCCTGTCCGTCTCACGGGACTTTGGTCTATCCGTCTGTGCAATGACACAACGGTCTTACAGACTAGATACATAGGCTTGTCTTGCTCCAAAGGAAAGCTCTACTGACTTTTACAGGTAGTATGTCTATCAGACTGCATGTTTCATACCTCCTTTATCATTGTCCTAGAGACTTTCAACTTGATATATAACACCTTATTGGTCTTAATAAGAGCTATATTGGATTGTAGGACTTGCAGTTAATGAGACGTGTAGCACAAAGTAACATTTTCCGTCTAATTCCTCAAAGGTATTTAGAACGTTTAATGATTATACTTAATTAACATTACTTCGCAATAAAGGAAATTAAAATCATGGAATTTCGTAAAATTCGAGATGTTTAGGCAACACCTTTAATAGAATAATAAATTGTGACATCAGCTACAGACTAACTGAAGGAGGAGAAACTGTGCAGACACTGATTTGGCCAATTTGGATGATTAAATGGTCGGTGAAAGCGCTTTTCATCGCCTACTTAAGACAGTTACTCTAAAATTCAGTATTATGACAATAACTTATTACTACTGATGAACATTCCCTACACGGAACAATTTCTAGGTTAAATATATTTATAAAACACAATTATATTCTATAATTACTCCAATATTGAGGGGCTTATTATTGTTTTGAGAAAATGAATTTTATTTACAGTATATTTCTTTAAATGGTTAAAACATGATTAAATATACTTTGAAGCATAAGTCGCTAAGTATTAAAAAAAAATATTTTTTTGCTGTACTTGTAGTGCCCATGTAAGCATTTTTAAATGCTACATTACTTGTCAATATGTAAATAAATTTCAAATAAGTAATAATACCAATGCGTCTAAGCTAGGCAATAATTGTTACTTTTTTCGTAAGTCCGATTTGGTGATAGCGGCAATAAAGAAGTTTGATTACCAAGAGAAGAAATACATGATAGGATCTTATATGAGAAGCAACCTTTTTGGAAAGCCCCGACTATTTCTTGGATACTACAGTGAGTATTCGATAAATGGTTGTCATTTTATATATCCACTTTCACGATTAATATTTAATATATAACTAAATATTTATTGAGCTTTAAGGAAGATAAACCATAATTAAAAATGATTATTGCAAAATGAAATATGAACTTCTTAACCTTAGGACTATGGGCTAGAATTTTAGGGAAGTGGAATTTGAAAGATTGGTTGTCTTAATAACTATATAGCATATACCCAAATTACATCCTAGCTTTTAACAACATAATATTTGTTCGTAGCCGGTTTCACAGGGATATAAATGGAGCAATTTAATGGAATATTGGAATGAAATGTTCAATGAACTAATCCGTAAGAGTCTTATTAGATATTTAAAAGTTAACAAACACGTTTTAAATACGTTTTTATGTAAAAGAATCCTTTAAATTTAAGTTAATTAAATATAAATTAAATCGAAATAAAACATAACTTATTAAATTTTGAGAACCAATATTATATGACCTACAGATATTTCTAATCTACCTAAATATTTGTTATTTAATCTGAGTTGATATACATAAATGTAAATTGTAAATTGAATTGCAAATTATGTTTTATTTTACTTCGATTATTGTTTGAAGTAGGTTGTATAAATACTTAAAGGGATTGAACATATTAAGTCTAACAGTACACTAAATCAGCCAGTTTTATATGTCTAAATGGGCGAAGTTAAGTAAAACTTCATATAAAATTAGCGCTAAAAATTTGATTTGTCATTGCCCTAATAATTTCTAAAATATAGGCTGAAATTTGGTATGTGTATAATTTGGTTCATGGGAACAACAACTGGTATAAAATAGATTTTATTATATTACTATGCCGAAAATCATATTACTGTTATATTTTAATTAATCATTTCTGTGTTACTGATAGTTACCTATAATCTTTTAGAAGTTTCAAAATAATTCATTTTTCAGTAAACATTACAAAATAAAAATTTTGCAGTAGCATATAAAAATTTCATAGATAAAAAAATATTATTGTTCCATAGTACAACTCTCTATGCACCATCCTTAGAAAAGTGCAATGAACATCTGTATTAGCCTCACTATACCACCAGTTTGCAATACAGGTAAAAAAGAAACTCATACATAACACACTGGTTTAACTTTAGTTCTTGTACTTTAGTTTTACGCCATTTTTAAAATGAGGTTCTCAATCATAAGGTGAAATGCTGTAGCTAGTGTGATGATATGTACTCATTATTCCTATAGTTTTTCACTAAAGGTATACGACAATAATAGCAGTAAATGAAACAGTGTTGTGATACACAACTGCTCATAATAATAAAGTACGTTTTGTAATGAGATGCCTCATTATTATAACTATGTATTGTCATTGGTGGAGGAAACTTTGCAATATAAACATCACACTCAAAATCAACATAGTAAGGGTTTAATTTGGGGCAGTGTTGATCTTCCTTCTATTGTTTATAAACTTGTAAAATATTTTACTGTTACCTTTATTTGGGTAATTTGAAATAAAATAGGAAAATATTCACTACCAATTTACTTTATCACTATCTTTTTTTAGAATTTGGATACTTTTTTTATAAAACGTTGACTATTTATAAATAAAAAATAGAAGCTCTTCAAAATTGCCCATTAATTTTTATCCAAACTAAATATTTGTGCAGTTAAAAATAGTGTGTGATCGTTAAGAAATTATAACTGAAAAATTTTAATTGTGTTGGAAATCTGTGTAAATAACAATACTTGCTATTGTTATATATGTGTTTCTAGGAGAGTTCAATGTTAGCTGGTTTATGGCAGCCAATAGAATAAATACTGAGCATAGAGCAACTGATCATACACTTTTATCTAGAGAAAATGACACGGATATCTAGGTATAACATTAACCACAAATGTCTCCTTAGCTTACTTTCTAATGCAGTAGGATTGCTGAACCACCATCAGCGGACATGTGAGAGATATTAGAGTAAATAGGGGTTAGTGTTTAGGCCTAGTTAACTGTAAAGGACAACTTTAGGAAAATGTGAAACTCTCTTGTTTTTAATATTCAAAGCTTGAACACAGAATAATATTTTCTGGCCTGCCTCCTGTGACTGGAAGATTCTGGATAAAAGCAAGTCTCGCACTCTTCCAAGGTGACGTAAGTGAAAAAGTGTTGTCCCGGAAGAAAAAAATTAATATTTTCATTAGGTACTCAGTCACTCAATATACTCTTTTTTATTTTAAGACTAAATAGGTTGTTCCTAAAATATCATTATGGTTTTCTGACACGGCAATTTTAGTAATTTATATCATAATATTGGTATGGTGAGATGATAAATCCATATCGGTTAGGCCTACACCGTGATCTAATTTTAATGGGTAACTGATTTGATGATTAATGTCTTTATATCTTGAAGGTCTAAAAGGTAAAAACAAACAATTATTTAATAATTTAAGAAGGGATGTTGTTTTAATCTACACTTGGTATGCACAAAAAGTTTAAAAGGTAAATTTTTCTGATGATAATGTCTCTGAAGCCTGTATAATAGATTCTGTTCTAAAATACACTAAGATTATTAAATCTTGTAAACATTAACGCTTTACCATGTTTAATACTTAATCCAAGGGATGTATGCAGGGTATGGCTAATATTCCCAATCTTACTCACCCAATATAATGATTAGGAAGCCACGTATAGATCCTTTCAGAACTATGTGCTATGAGGGGTTTTATCATCTTGTACTAAGCTAATAACAACAATATATGTGTATTTTAATGTACAGAATCTAATAAAACATACATGTTTACAAAACTGCTGGTCTTACCATGTAACAAATATATGCAAAAAATCAAACAGCTATGTTAAATTGCATTTGAAAAATCTCCAGGACCACTAGGATCAATAACTTTATTATAATATAATACTTTATATTTTGTATATGTATGCTGTGAAACCATATGCTGTAAGCTTCACAGTACTAAAACCTATTAATTTTCCTTTTCTTGAACCGCAGGTGAGTACTATGTTGATCATAACCTGACCAATTATCGACAAATATTTAAAACTAGATAAAGCTGCTCCTCATTGAACTGATACATATATGATGACATGTTCATTGTCAGTTTAGATTTTTTATCTGTATAATATCTGTAAGATCTTCACGGAGAGGCCAATGTGTTATTGCAATGTGCTTGTATTATAAAGTTTAGAAAACGAGTATGAGAGGTAAACTAAAAATGATTTAAAAAGAAAGATTTACTTGTTAACTCTCTCTATATTTTAAGTAATGATAACAAAAAAACTATAATAGTTAATTTGGTGTAAGGAATGTTTACATGTGATTTTGTCATTGACCTGTAACTCAAAAGTGGTAAATAAAGAATACTATATTAAAATATATTATAATAATAAAGAAATAAATTCAAATAACAACCACACAGACAATTTATTTTAACGATTACAATAACTACGACTGTAATGATTTGCATATTTTTCCTTCAGTTACATTATTAAAAACAATACATGTAGAAACTAATTGGAGTATGCCTGTAGGAAATAACATATAACATTAGTAAATATAAAAACCTTTGTGTTAATCCGTTGTATTTAATCACTTACGTAATAGAAATACTGTTATTTTATGACATATTTTTGTTTTACATTGTGTGTTACATTGGAATGAGTTAATTTATTTCCATAACATTTGTATTCATAATATAATATTTCTCCAAATGTGACAGAATTTCTAAAATATTCTTGCCGGATGTACCATTTCCCACCGCCTACCGACACACAATCAGGTGGTATTCACATCACACTCAAGGGCTCTTGTGTCACTTGCGGAGCATATTACCATATTTTATATGTGGAAGTGTTCTGTCACCATACAATACGCACATTGTTCTCAGGTTCCTAACTGTAATAGACTCAAGCAAAACGTGCTATTATTACGAACAGGGAGTAATGGAATAAAACATAAAATTCAATATTTCACAAATATTGTTAGCGACATTATTTAAATATCTCTAAAATAGTAAAAGGAATATACTGAATATAATACTGTTTTACATAGACACTTTTGAATTAAACGATAAAATGCAATAGCTACATAGAAGTTTTAATACAATGTTTTTATTACTTCTATATATGATCACAGAAATACATAGTTTTACGGTTTTTTAATATTTTTGTGGTTAAGAATAGTCTTCGACATCCTAACCATCTCAACTTTTCCTGATTTTTGATCGCAGTTAAAAGCTGTGATAAAGAAGATACGGGTCATACGATGTACAATATTTACAAACAATAATGAAGGGAATAAGAGTGATAAATATCCAACCAAGAGACAAATCCATGTTGTTACCTCATTGTATGGGATCGAGTTGAGCTTTCTAGTACCTAGCTCGATAACGCCTTTTAAATAAAGGTGATATCTTTAGGATAAATGTAATAGATCGCGGATATATGAGTTATAATGAACCTTTCTTTTACAATTCAAAATACGCTATTTATTTTGATCATATTATTATATTCTTGTTGCCTTGTTTATAAGAATAATATAGTCAGTATTCTAAACTTTCTTTTAAGATGACGGTACTCAACTTAACTCTATAAGTAAAATTTACACTAAGGTAATAATTAAGTGGACTTATTTGAGAATCAAACTTACCATTATGAATTGGAGACAGTTAAAATATTTTCTACATGAAATAAACGAAGCACATTTTGTTTTTATAATTTCAAAGGCCTTCTCTTAAACCAATTAAATAATCAAGTCTACGTAATTTTCATCTCAGTTGAATTAAAGCTACAGTTAATAAAGATAAGCGATCACGTAAGCATTAAAAGAAACGAAGACTTGGGACCTTCCACTTGTAACGAGCCTAAAAGACCTTTAATATTATCATATAACAGGTAGTATAATATTAACAGGTTATATACTACAAAAACTGGCTAACGGAAACTGTCAGGGTATTCAATATTTAATTTAATTTAAAAACTTTTGCGATAAACGAAACAAAACTGTACTTGTTCGAAAAACTATATTGAAAAATGTGATAAATCGTATATCATTAAACTCTTACAAAATCTTTAATCATCAATTAGATAGGATGATAAATGCAAATTATGTCAGTGTAAACGGGTTCTGAAAAAGCAACATTTCCACCTTATCTTTCAAATTATCTGTGAACACAAGAATAAATAGTAGTTTGAGGTAGAAAATCTGGTTATAAGGGTATATTTACAAAACGTGTAACTGGTATTATTTGAGGTAATTACATCACGGTAATTAGTTATAAATGATTATAAAAAGTATTTAATAACCTAATTACAATAATAATAATACGCTGATTTTGTAGTACGCTCGTATCATTCCAATAAGATGAGACATGATTATTTTATTTGGAACCCATTGTTTGAGAAGTTCGCTACTGCCAGCCCTGCATTCATATGCCCTTTGATTAGAGAGGAGTTATATATCCTTTGAGACCGACTGTGAGCAGAAGTCCAGTGAGATTAGATGCCTTCTACCCTTTGTTATTATGAGCCCTTGACTTAGTACTTGCTGTTTGTACTGTAGGTCTACTTGAACAAAGTAATTTAGGTAAAATACCGACTAGTACATTTTTATCTTTTTTAATGTTTGTCATTGTTAAATTCATAATAGAACTCATAATTGTGTACCGTAGTTGTAATTATTATGCTGAATCGCGGTAGGAAGTAGGCTCTTTTGTTAACTAGACGCTGTGCGTGGACATTGTTTGTTGGTTCGAAACAAGTAAAACAGCTGATCGAGATGTCTACGGTGATACGTTCCCTAGGCGGTTGGCTTGACGAAAGAGGGGAGCAGTGTTGGAATGTCGACGACAGGGTGCAGACGTCCAGTTGAGAAGCAGTAGTTCTTCCTCTAATCCTGTTAGTTTGGGATATAGAGTAATTCTTTTTATCGAGTGTAATTTAAATCAAGTTATTAATTTTCTTTAGTGCGTATTAGTTTCCTATCAGCCTCCATAGTCTTCAAAGTAGTGTGTCCCGTACCAGCGTTTAGTTAATATCTTTTATTTTTATACTGTTGTGATTAAATTTATAAAGTTTCCCATATAACAGAGTCTGTGAATAATTCAATTTCTGAAGTATTGTCAATTAGACTTTGATCGTAAAGTTAATATCAAGTTTTGTGTTATTTTGATTTTGAATATTTTGAGAAGAGAACCTTTTATTTTATTTTGTTAATTTAAACCATATTGGATAAGTATACATTTTTAGTTTCATTTTTATTTTGATCAGACTCTTAATTAGATTTGATCAATTGTGAGAAGTTTTTTGAAGAAAATCAAATCTAAAGTTTGTAAACTTTGTTAAATTTTTGGGTGAACTTTAATTCGGAATAAATCAAGTATTTCCGAAAAGTTGTTTTGATTTATAAAGTATTAGCTCCAAAGTAATATAATATATGTACTATAATAACGGTACAATTGTACAAAACCCCTATACACGTAGAGTGTAAACAATATGATAGTTATTACAAAAACTGTTGATTACGTAAGACATGCATTTTTAGTTAATATTTCACAACTTAAGAGAGCAAGATGGGATTTTTGCTATTTTAAAAGCCAGTGAGTGGTATCGTGGAAGTATTTTTTTCAATAATAATATGCCAATACTCTTCTCAGTGACTATAGGAATGACCATGGAAACTTTCAGTACAATCGGTTGAATAACTTGCCTGAAAAGAAATCAAACAAATAAAGACATTTTCCCATTTATAATATTTTTAGGATTAAAGAAGAGATCTAACATTCGCAACTTAACCAAAACACGATTTTTTTCTATTTTGTCTTTTTGGTGTTTTTAAATAAATTATTATCTAAAGATTTCGTTCAACAATAAAAGTAAAAACTAAAATGAAGTAAAGATGTCTTATTTTACCAGGCGAAGTTGGGGCTAAGAAGCCATCTCTAACACTGAACCTAGGGATGACAACAGCTTAAAGATGATTTCCGAACCACCACCAACGGCCGGGCAGGCGGGCTGCTTGCAAGAACATGATCGCTCAACGTCACCCATGCAAGCAGCAACCAGCAACCACGCTCAATGTGGCTTGATCCGGTTATCTTGCGATATCCGTTGTAGCCTACCCGCTACACTCCGCCATTGTTACTTCATATAATAAACAGGTCCCCGACCCTAGTGGATGACCTGAAACCACAACTGAATGATGATATTGCACAAATAATTCATTACTGTAACAACCCTAATCTGCCATGTATAACGCAACACTCTGCTGCGGTTTCACACCAGAAGCTCCTCTGTACACATTGTCATCAATAATTCAGTGTTTCCTTTGGTGTATAAACCTCTTAGATGTTCATAAATATATATATATGACATTTATTCATAGTATCTATCAAGGAGCTAAGCGAGTGTCAATTCGTCTTTGTAATAACTCTTGATAAATAAAAGTTAAAAAATAGTTTTTTCACCTAAGGTTACTTTTGTATAGGAATTGTATTAACATTTGTATTGTTATATGTGTAAAATTTTCGTACATTCTTCATATTGTCTATCTGTGCAATAAAGAAGAAACCGAAACTGCTAGAGACTGAAATCTCTGAGTTAAACCTATTTTTGTGTAATAAAAAGTTTATTTCGCGTTGAACAGGTAAAACTACAGTCGGCTTTTCTCTCTGTGTTATAAATTTCAATATTAAATGCTAGAAATTATAAACTGTGTACATAGATTTATTTGTAAAAAAAGAACAATACATATTTTGAAGTAAATGTGCAGTTCTTTCTTCTTTCTATATTTTTGTCTGAGTCTATATAACGAGAAAAATAAATGTTTAAGGGTCTTAAACCTTGATTGTGTTACTTTTAATAATAAAAAAAAATATTTTGCGATCAAAACGTTAAATAACAGTCATTCCCTCTTTAAGTACAATTATTTTTTAAGAGCTCTATATGACACCTTGAAACATAGTTTAGTTTTTTATTTAATTGTATTATAAGTATTTAAGTTGTTATAAATTCAAATATACAAGTTAAACTAAATAAATATTTTAATTATTACCTCTTGATTATTTTAGCTTAATAACTAACACATATATTAGTGTAAGGAATATGAAAAATATATATAAATACGTTTTTAAACTTATAATATGTTAATTGGCACATGTTCTCAACAAAACCCCTATAGGGTAAGTTTACAGCTTCTTGATTGTAGTGCTAAAGAGTGGGAATATATATATATATATATTATATATAATATATATATATATATATATATATATATATATATCGAGACCTTATATCAGTCATGCCTTAAATATGCATCACGATGACCCAGTTCTAGTCCACATTTGGAACAGATTTAAAATCTATGTAAAATACTGTTAAAAACACTATAAACCGCTACTGTATAAATTCAGTGTCTAAAGTAATTTTGCAGGTGTTATTCATTGATATCCCTCATTTTCCATCAGTTTTTAAAATATTTATGAAGAAACAGCTAAGGAGCACCCAGCTTAGATTTTCTGATTTATAGTACTTTAGACACGAAATTTATACAACAGGATCGTTTGTACAGAATTTTACAAAGATTTTCAGTATTTCTAAAAATTGGGCGTTTTGCCATATTCATATATATTTAGTATACTATTACGAGCTACGTACGTTAACACGTAATGTATGTGTATTCTGACGTGTATCACAGGATGAAGAGTAAGATTAACAGATCAAAAGCTTTGGATATAACCGTCTAGTTCAAAGCTCTCAGTAGCATTCCTGATAGAATATAAGACGCGTCTAACCTGATACTACAGTTTTGCTTAGAATATAGTGACGGAATATTTACCCCAGCAAACATTACTTGCATCAGGAATACTTATGGGTTTATTTCCATCCCGGCAAAACCCTGTGGCTAAATACTTCAAAATAATAATCTTAGGTTGTATTGTGTCTTGTTTCTAAGTACTGCCTGGTGTGCAAATTCAAACTTGAATAGAATATAACCGAAACTTTATTTTTATATATGATGTAGAGTATTAATATACCGAATATTTATTTATCTAGGGAGTTTTGCTGAGAGTTAGTGAACATATTTACATTAATATTAAAGCAACGATTATAGCAGATAAAATAAACGCACTGAGTACAATCCTATGTGATTTGAACTTTTAGAATTTGAATTCATGGAGTAACAGAAGAAAGTAATAAAGTCAATTTTAAAAGTGGGAGATAAAATTTCCTATTAGCGCAATTTTGCGTTGTGTTACACTCACTAGCTCACTGGGACTGGTATTATTCAACAATTTACTAAAAAACCTAACTTAATGGACAAATAATATTAAAACATATCACTTGGCAGGATCTCTAGAAATATATAATCTTTAGACCTGAAATATGCCTATAAATTTATTACAATATATATAGGAATTAGCTTAATATTTGTTTATTTATATCCATGGAGTAAAGCTGAGCGTTATTGAAACTAAAGTAGGCAGACACAGTCTTTTTGTCTGCTGGGAATATGTGAACGTTTCTCTTTGGTATGATTATCTGCAGTATATCTGTCCGCAACCCATCTGTAGATCAAAATAAGTTACAGATTCAAAATTTCGCAATCAATATCAGCCGAGCTTGTTACAGAAGCGTAATTTTTTTCAATATAAATATGTGATACGTTTTGTATATTAGGTTTGTAACTCGTTACTATAATTACGAAAAGAGCATTATTTAATCTAAAGATTACTAAATCTTTTTAAACTGCCGGAGTTTACTGTAATTTCAGAATAGCTATTATCTACGAAATAAGGCAAAAAATAAATATAATTTCCGTTAAGATAAAAATTCATATGTCTATATATATATATATATTTTTATTAAATATAAATTACGCCTGGTGAAAATATTGTTGTATGCAATTTTACTGCTTTGATTTACGTAGGTTGATAGTTCCCACTTAATTTAATACTTCATTTTTATTACCCGTTTTTTCTTTGCTTTTAAATATATCTAAATAAAATACTAAATATAATACAATACTTCATGAATTAATTCAGTAAAAGAATTAACACTTCATATCTATATTCGCCAATACCATTAATAGTAAGCTAAAATTGTATTTGTTGCGCAATAGGTTTAAAGAATAATATATTTAATACATAAATAAATAATAAATAAAAATAAATTATGTATGTAATAAAAACAGTATGAATAAATATAAAAGCATATAATGACAGCGAGCCTCTTAGATAGTGACTACAGGAGGGATGTGTTGCTTCGTTACCTCCCTGGCAGGAGTGTTACAAGTTATCTACATAGATATTATATTCAATCATAGTGTTCACTAACGCTTAGTACAATCCTTTATATTGTCTATTATTAGAGTTTATGTCTTCTAGTAAAACATAAAGAGGATTTCACCAGTAAATAAATATTATCCCCCAGAACTAATTATAACAAGTCTCCAGTCCATGGAGAGGTAAAACTCCCTGTCACTAAGACAGTAATATGAAACAATGCAAATTATTTGGCTAAGAAAGTAATACAGCGTAGGTGCACTATAATGAATTAAAATTATATGTTTTTAGTGTGTTTTTACAGAATAAGAAGACAAATAACAATTAAACAGCCAATAAATTAAATTCTGTTGTTACAATATTACTACCTTTACATTGCGTTCTTAACCATCTACCTTTGTGTTTGTATTTCATATACCCCTAACCTCTGTACCTTACTATACCTAAAGAGATCTATAAATTAATGTTAAAACTTCTTGAGTTTTAACTCTGCCTCTAGGATCCGTAGTGGACAAATTATGGCCCTAATTTGTGTTTGGTTTTATTTATTTAATTTTTGTGACTTATAAAGTATATTATAAACCGGATGATTAGTTTTCAAAATAAAATCTAAGATAATTATATAACCAATATAAAAGTACATAGGAACGCAAATGCAGAACTATATACTGTCTAATAAGTTATACAACCTTTTGGAATATTCTATGATTCGTACGGCAATTATAACGCTTGCGCAACTCTCCTGATCAGAAAAGTCATCAGTTTAACTACTGTTTTCCATTTTCCTTATAATAACCTCTTAGTGAGGAACGGTTCCACTCCTGCTGTACTGTATCTGCTAGTAAAAGGATTTTGCAGTCGAGGCGTCTCACTGGGCTGGGTCACTTGTCTCGGAGCTATCACTTATCAGCAGTGGAGTCCTCTACCTAGACTTCTTATCTTCACCAACGAGCTATGTCGCAGAGTCGACCTCTTCTGCGACAGCATGGGAACCATTAGGCGTTCAGCTCTAAGCCTTGATCTCCACTAGCTTTTACTCAATTATTCTTTTTGTTTTGCGTTTCTTAAAGCTATGTTATCGTTGTTGTTATTATTATTATTATTATTGTTGTTATAGTTATTATTGTGGTTATTGGTATCTTTATTACTTTGCTATATTTGTTCTCTTTTTTATAACTTCTGTTACAAAAGAGTGGTATTTGTTTTGGTTTTAAATAGTATATTGTGACTTTAAATGTGCATGTTATTGTGCTATTCATAATGTTCACAATTAATGTTAGATTTAAACAATTTGGCATCCGTCTTATATCCGTATTCCTTGTTTAGTTGGTTTACCGTGGAAATAAATAAAAAAGTATAATCATCTAACATGAAAAAAGACAGACGTTAAATCTCATGTTATTTTTCTGAGCATTAGCAATGCCTATCACTCAAGTTGTATGCATTTCTTTCCTCTCTTTCTTTTTGTTTGATTTTTATCTGGATAATAAATCGGAAAGCATTTATCTATTGAGGTTAGATTCGACAAGAATATAAATTTATAGTAGAAACTCTTCTGATGGTGCATATAACTTCGGTGGATTTCGCTAAGCCTTAGCAAAATCTTTACATTTGTTTAATAGGTAACAGAAGTAGAAACGTTAAAATTATTGAGTATAACCATGTGAAATGTTATGTATTTTCTGGAAACACTTCTATTCTATCAATTCCTTCAATTCTCTTATACATGTGATTATTTTATATAGAAAAAGATAGAATTCGATAATGTATTAACACATTCATTAGGGTGTTATTTAGATAATATATTAAGCTATAAACGAAAATACATCAGATAATTTGATTACCTATCTCTAAAGATTCTGCAAAAGTCGTTTTCTGCCTTTCTACTTACAAATGATCTTGTTTTATTATCTAGCACGTTATCTAAAAAACTAAATAAACTAAGGATATAAACTTTGGCTTGTATTTTTATTACTAATTAGATAACACCGTGTTCAATGATAAACTATAGAATATGGTTAGGTAAAACATAAAGAGGTTTTTTGCATCCTTTATAATTTTCAATAACATTTCATTTCTTCATTAATAAAACGGAGATACATTTAGTAGTTGAATAAGAGTCAACGAAGTCTTTTACTGAACTGGATAGTAGAACTTGTTTTCTGTGCCAGAGTACCAAAAGAAATTATTTTTGCACAAATGTCCTGCCTTTCCGGCATGTAAGGAATTAAACGAATTAAAAATTTAAATTTTGCATCCAACCTAAGGAAACCATTTTGCGCCACACATGCTACAGCATACGTGAATGTTTTATACCAGGAATCACCTGTTCATAAAAATCTACGGAAAACTGGAAACATCGTTACTCTGTGAGATCCGCGGCCATTGTGCAGATTTTAACGGGACAAAGAAGAGACAGAAACAAATGACAACAACAGCCGCCATCTTGGCACTGCTTCGTTACAATGGCTGACAGTGACGTTTGGAGACCTCCTGTAGATACTTTGTTTATTGTGGCTTGAAACTGTCATCAGCATAACTAGTTTTTTATTCGCCTTTGCGAAAGAATTTACTGTCTAAAGCAGTTAGCTGTTTTATAATCCAACGATGTAAAACGTATGACTTACGTTTTATTCAGTCAAAGAAAAACCAAATTGCTCTGATCAAACCTAATTGTACATCTAAGCGTATTATAGACTTATAAAAGATTTTGGAAAAATAAAATTTAGGAATATTCCTCATGGGTATGTTTAACGTAATTTGTTACTAAGTGCAATTGCAATTTATAAGCTTTTTGTCCTAAGAGAACAAAAAAAAGAAAAAACCTAATTTGTTTTGACTATGTATATTGGAATATTATACTAAAATCGCAAATACTTTTAAAATCCACACATCTTCGGTTAAATACAGTTTCCTGCATTTCACTCTACTAAACTATGAAAACATATTGATATTTTTGTGAATGTTGTTTCTTCCGAATGATAATAACATTTTGTCAATTAACTGGATTTTTCTGGACATTTGCCATTGTTCGGTGATACAAGAAATCAGTAACACTACGTTTCCAGATTGGTTGTCTGATCTCTTCTTCAGGTAAATAAGTAACCTAACAATAATTATTACAAACTACGTTAAAATAACAAATCATACCAGAGTGTTGTGAAACGTGTAAGGAAGTTTGTTTGTTTATTTTTTTTATTAAGTGCATATTTTAGAGTTAGAGGCGTTGCCACACAACATAATGGTTGTGATTCCTGCTTACACTTGACACTATAAACTGTGTGTTGTAATAAACTGCTTTAATAAAAATATTATCCAATAAGGGAATAGATCTTTCCGTTATAGCCGGTCTTTCAGTTTTCAAGAATTAATGTTTTTCTTCTAACAGACAGGATCGTTACTTGAGAAGTTTTTTTTATCCCAGTTACCTTAACTGGTGTGATGTGTGAAGAGTTTCCAGTCCATATTGCTATGATGAAGGCTATAATAAATGTCAGATGACCTTCAAAAAATCTATTAAAACATAAAATTTGGAAATGTAAGCTATTTAAAAATTGGTTGTAAAAACTTATTTCACTTATTTAAATATTTAAGCTTATTAAAATTATGTATTTGTAAATTAAATTGAAGCTATTTCTAATGAATTATCTGACACGGTTCAATCTGAAATTAAGAACGATTGTGATTTCACTGAACGTTTAAATATATCATAGTAGTTAATGAGACAAAATATAAATTTCTCTTATCATAGCTAAATTGAAAGATTTCTTTTCAGGATTTTAAAAATTGCTTGCAAAAACTTCTTTCACTTATTGAAATATATACGCTTATTAATATTATGTATTTCAAATTGAATTGAGGCTTTTTCTAATTTCTTATATGACACGGTTCAATTTGAAATTAAGAACGTTTGTGATTTCACTGAACGTTTAATATCTCAAAGTAGTTAATGAGGTAAAATATAAATTTCTCTTAAAATAGCTACAATGAAAGATTTCTTTACAAAACATTCTTCGTTTTATCAATAAAGAAATGCAAATTATATAATATTCTGGAAACTATTATAATTTAAGAGTTAATGTTGGAAAACTTTTTTTGATGGATTATTTCTATTATTTGGATTATGTAGACTACATGAGAATCTTAGAATCTTGAACTGTTTGATGTTTCCAACATAATCTTTTTTCGCTTAGGAAATTATTCATTCAAAATTGTTAGTTGATGAATGCTTTACGTGCTGTTAATAAAATGATCAACAGGCAAAACATTTAGGAAGATTCATTGCCCAAAATTGTGTTTTAATTCATATAAGTGCAAATAAAAAATGTATGAAGAAATTATTTTGTTATGTTAAATATTTATATATTTTAATCATTTTAACCAAATTTAAAAAAAGTTGCGGCGTGGCGGCCAGCCTCTGAGTTACGGAAAATGATTATTGAAATAGCAGTATGAATAGTGACAATTAGTTACTGTATGATATCTGAGTGAACTCCAGCTTAATGGTGTCTTTTTCCACAAATACTTGGTTAGGTTTTATAACAATTAGTTTCTTACAATTACTCATTGACGAATTAAATTAACAATTCCTTAACTCATTGCAAAGAGTAAATTGCTTAATTTAAAGAGTAATTTAACTCTATGGTTAATGAACGATTTTAAGAATGAAAAAATACCCAATAAACTAATATCCACTAACCAAATTGACTAATATCCAATATTGGCACTGAAATTGTATCATTACACAGATAATATCTAAGTGCAAAGTGTATTTATTCTTATCACTATATATATATTCCACTGCAGTTTGTGACACATTTACATAAGAAATACCTGTATATATACAATAAAACAAATGAAAATCCCTCCCTTCAACCCTCCCCCAACCATCCTTCAACAATCATCAAGCATACACATCACACTCAAGGCTTCCTGTGATACATCCGGAAAATATAATCACGTTTTATTCCTAAACAATATTCTGTTACCGCTGAGGAACGGGTTGTTTTAAATAATTTATGAATAACAACTATTTTTAGATACATTTCTAAGGAATATGTTGCATTGATCGTATAATAAGTTTATAGAAAGTTTTAAACCCTTATGAATGATTATATTTTACAGATCGCAACACAATTCCAGTTAAAACTTATATGATTAAATATATTTCAACATAAATTACTGTATTAATCCATAGTTATTTCAAACAAAGTTGTTCATGAGTACTAAAACATGTTTATTTATTATTAGCAGTTTTGCACCGTTTGAACGCTATTTACTAGTGGATAACAATGACATCATTGGTATGTCTTTTATAAGTAGCTTACTAAACACTATGGAACATAAGTAATGGTCTTTGGATGATGACCCAATCTACTGTTGCATCCTAGAGTAATTGGAATTTAGGTTTAAATATCAACTTTTCAAATTTTGGAAGTGAAAGAGTGTTTTTTATGAGTACCACAAGTAATCATAAATACACATGTAATCAAAAACTGATCTTTCAAGGATGTATCAAACATTACGTAGTATTTAAATCACTTAAGCCGGTTTAAATACTTTAGGCTAGACTTGCATAGATATAAATCCGTCAAATTGTTCTTTATAAAAGCACCTTGGATTTAGTATGATGAAGTAATATAATAATTTTAAATCTGAATTACACTTGCTTATAATACTTTAATTACATGTTACATATTAATATAAATTATAATAACCCCCTATATAAGGTTAAACATAGTCATATCGAAACTACGCAAATTTGTATTACTTATTAAAAAGAAAATACTATTTATACTACCACATTAACCTGCTACATATTAAAACAACTTCTACCAGATTTTAATCGAAAGAATTCGTTTACTTGTATACGAATCCTAAAGTAAATATATACCAAAAATAAAGAAGTTCTGAAATATTAAGTTACCTAAGTGTTTTACTTAAATGCATAATTTCTGACGTATTATTACGCAGTTAATCAATAACTAGGTCACAAGAGGTCATCAGATAATAACTTCGTCAGCTTGGACAATGTCAGACTTTATACATCGTTATATTTCACACGAATATTTTCAAAACTGTTGCACTAAATTATAAATTGTTCTAGACTAATCAGACTTGCTGCTAAAATTTTACAAAGTGAATAGAGCAAAATTTACTTTGTTTTTTCGTAGGACTATTTAGTATGTTACCTTTTTAAACAATTTTCAACAAAAATAGGTTTTTTGAAGAGTAACAGATTTTATGATATTTTTTAGTACTACAATAGAACATTTCTTTTCGAGGATATAAATCTATTATCATTTTGGATGTCAAAAACACATGAATTGCTGATAAGCATACACACAAATCTGAATCTAATCATTATATATGGTTTGCCTAAGTCAAATTTCATGACCTAGAAATTATACTTCGTGAAATTCAAGCATATTTTCGAGGGTCCGGATTGGTAATAGAATGTAACAACCATATCATTTTAATTTTGGTTGCCCCTTTTTAACTTCTTTTAAGTCGAATAAATTTCATAGGACTCGTTTGGTAAAAACTAAAACCTATGTATACTAGAAAACTTTAAAAACTCCCAGGGTATATACGAAATAATACTGAAACTGTTATATTACATAATGGTACTGTTCCATCATAAATCCCGATTTTTTCCATATCAACAGACAAAGGCCCAAAATTATGAATAATTTATTTGATCATTCCGAGAATAATTATCCACCATTACTGTCCAATAATGATAGACTTTTATGTCTAATTTTTAACTTTGATCAATGTTTCTTGATAGATTTTGCAAACTTAATCTACTGCTTTAACGCATAGGTTTTATGTTACAGTGCCACTTCAGAAGAATAATAGACAGTATAAAAATATCAAGTTGAACTATTGCGTCACTTTCAACATAGAGTGTTCGGATGTTTGGTTCATAACTTGTAACAATTATTTCACTTATTGCTGAATGTTAACTGACGATAAAAATGTATTAAGTTGTCGAGATAAGTAAAAGATGTATATTTTATTACTAATGTGGAATACTGTGTTTTTGCAACTTTCAAATTGATTGTTATATATTATTTGAACCTTTCAATAAAAGTTTATTATAACCCTTTTATAACAAATACACTACTTTCAGTTATGTCAAAACTTTTGTTTTAGAGTAAATAAAGTAGATTTTCACCAGCCCTTAATGGAATTAAATAAACAAAAGTAAAAGCGTAAGGTTCTTAATCCTTTATAACATTTATTAAATTTATAAGAAACTTTGATTATAAATGTATTTTAGATGAGATTTAAAAGAAGCATCAGTTGAGAGTAGTTATTATTATTTACGAGAAACCAGACTTGTTTCGTAGAGTTAGAATACTTTGGGGTAATTGTTACAGTGGAGTATCGGTTTCTGTGTGCCAAACCTAAATTCTGTATCATTTTCTGCTTTTCTTCAAATAGGAACTGATCTGTAGATTTTAAATTGTGATGAAAGATATATTTTTACAAATGAAACACTACTACTAGTGACTTTTCATACCAATTAATGGTATTCTTATGAGCGTAGAGTGAAAGCTAATAGCCTACTCAATATTTATTAGTTACTAAGATTGCAACGAGAAAATATTTAAATAAACAAACAAAAAAAAACTTAGAACAATAATATGTCATCTTACCATGTAACTTCCTAACAAACGACTACCTAAACAGATGAATCACCTTTTGATAACTGAATGTACAAGTTTAATAATTATAAACAGCTATGAATTTATAATGTGGCAAAAAGTTTCAGAAGATTTTATCTGTAAATTTAATTGTGAATAAAGATTAATTTTAATCCATCTGTCTGTCCTCAGGATATCCCGAGAAAAATATGTGCTCGATAAGTTAAGGTTTTGTATGCAATTTTCGCAAAAGACTGTTACGCTACACATTGTGGCTTTCACGGGTATGTCTCATTGTTTATAATGTAATCATCAATACACAAACACAAATATTTACTTCATAACATCCGGGAATTATCATATACGAAGATAATTTGAATACATATATTGCATAGTCTACTTTTGCTTAAACTAATAAAAAATACAATAACAGTATTTAAGTTTTATATCTGTTTTGCAGAAAATGACCATTGAGATATAGGCAATTAATAAATGATATTTTGTGAAATAAATATGATTCTGATTGTATTAGCAGTCTCATTGTTGATTGATTTTATTTATTCCTCTCAGTTTTGTATTCAGCGAAGGTTTTAAAACAATATGAAACATATAATTAGAATATTCCACTACAACTTTATGCATAAAAATACATTAAAAAGACTGTAGGGGAGAGTGGGGTAATTCTGCGCAGTGGGTAATAGTGCGCATCACTGTTTGAGACAAACGGACATAGTAATCCGATGTCTGATAAGTGCTGCACCTAGCGGTTGCTATGCGAACTACTAGACAACAACACCCGGCGCGCCACTGGCAGTTGTTAATGAGTGAGAGTGAAAGAAGTGTTTATCGTGATTTTCTTATAATTTTCTCTCATCAGGAAATAAGAAGGTAAGCCTACATCATTTCTCCAATCTAAATAATCTGTACATAGTCTTAAACTACGTTAATTTACGCGTGTTTCGGTATATGATTGGTCTTTAGATTAGTTCAGTTGCATATTTTAGGTTAGGTTTATTCGCACATGGTCGCAGTCGGGTAATGGTACGCGTTTGCGCGCATGATTCCCCCTCACACGCTTATATACAAAGGTTTGCCTAATCTTTGTTTTTCGTGGTTTTTGTTCTCAGATGCCGAGAAATTACATTCGAAAGGGTTGATCGCCTAAAGTACTCGCCAGATGACCTAAAAAATGCTTTGCGGGCTGTCAAAGAAAGAGAAAAGGAAAATCAGAGAAGTCGGAAGAAGTTTCAAACATTCCAGAGGCGACCTTACGAAAATACCTTGCCGTTCAGGAACCAATAGGCCTAAGAGACGTCAATCTTCGATTAGGTCGGAAAACTATTTTCCCGGCAGAGACGGAAGCTGAACTTAGTGAATTTGTTTTGCTGCTAAGTAGTCTTTTTTATGGTTTAACACCCAAAGAGCTTCGCCGAATTGCCTACAGATTTGCTGAAGACAATGGTCTTAAGCACTCTTTCAACAAAGAAACTTGTCTGGCAGGCAAAGACTGGTTATATAGCTACTTGAAACGCAACACAAACCTGAAGTTACGCCAGCCTGAAAACACAAGTCTTAACAGAATTTCAGCGTTCAATGAGCAAGAGGTTAAGATTTTTTTTGATAACTTGAAAGCAGTGATACATAAATTTGAAATAGACCCCCACCGTACGTACAATCAGGACGAAACCGGTATAACAACCGTCCAAAAGAAGTGCCCCAAAAGTGTTGGCACTAAAGGGTGCTAAAAGAGTAGGTGGGGCTACTTCAGGGGAAAGGGGGAAGAACAATCACAGCAGTTTTTTTGTGTAAGTGCTGGTGGCCACTACATCCCACCAATGCTGATATATCCACGCAAAAGAATGACCCCCAACCTTCAAGTGAATGGACCACATGGTGCACTTTACTGCCTCTCTAACAACGGCTGGACAAACTCGGAGCTGTTTTTGGAGTGGCTAGCTCACTTTAAAAAACACTCACACACCCTACACACCCGAGGATCCTGTTCTTCTAATCCTGGACAATCACAACAGTCATATATCCATACCGGCCTACAAGTTTTGCAAAGACAGCAAACATTCATATGATATCTTTGCCCCCCTCACACGTCCCATCGGCTTCAGCCACTGGACCTGACTTTTTTTTTCGGTCCATTGAAAAAACGCCTTGTATAGAGAATATGATCTTCATCTAATGCGATCCGGTCATGAGAAGATAACCGAGTATGATGTTGCCGGACTCCTTAATCAAGCTTTTATAAAGGTAGCTACCATGTCTAATGCTGCGTCAGCTTCCGTTCTGCTGGGATTTTCCCTTTCAAACCCTGATAAGTTTTTTTGACAACGGAATGGCTGAAATGCGCGACTTGCCTATATCCCTCCAGTAGAAGGAGTTCCAGAGCATGAAATGCCTACACCAACTAGGATCACTGTTTGTCCAGAAAAAACACTCCCTTCCACAAGTCAAGTGTCAACACCATCAACTTTTTCGGAAGTCCTCAGTCAACTGCAATTGCACCAAGTCTTTTTGATGATCCGTTACCGTGCACATCGACCAAAGCTTCCAACTCCTTTCTGGCATACGCTCCTTTCTTGAGTTCAAATAAGAAGGTTTATAAGCCTGCAAATCAGAAAAAACCCAGGGAAAAACAACATTCAGAAATTCTAACTAGCACTCCAGTTAAAATAAAACTAGAAGCTAATGCAGAAAAGAAAAAACTAAAAGAAGAACTGAAAAAAAAGAGACTGACCAAAAAAAAACAGAAAGTTGTTCAAAGTTTAGCTTTGTCTCCTAAACTTAATAAAAGCAATGGGCCTAACAACTGCCAGTAAGGTAAAAAAGACCAAAGTTAGGCCTTATCACAAACTAGAGAAAAGCGTTTTGGGACACATCAGATGAATCAGACATAGACCCTTCAGCCATCTGCAATGATGACGAGTTTGACGATGTAGACAGAAGTGTAATCGATCTAGACGCAGTTGAGGGGGCGCCCAATGAGTTGTGTGGTTTTTGTGGAGATCATGGAAAAAGACAGGGAACTGTGGTACAGATGTATATTGTGCGGAAAGTGGTATCACGCAGCATGCACAATGAAAGAAATCAGCTAAAGACTTTATTTGCGAATTCTGTAAATACTAAAATAATTTTTATCCTCTTTGTTTAAAAAATTATCTCTTTCATATTAAAAATATCTCTTTGTAACCAAAAACATTTTATATAACCATTTTATACTTTATTCACTATAATGTTTTACTTACACACTGTATAATAAAGTGTTTACTATAAATGGTGACTTTTATTCCACATTCCGATATGTGCTCAAAACGCGCACCATTACCCAACCCACTGCGTACCATTACCCTACGTTCGGGCAATTGTGCGCTCTTGCATACTCTTAGAAAAATAAATGTACATAGTTTGCCTTAGGGTATTTTATTTTCAAAAAAACACAGTGTATAGTATGATAACCACTTCAACTTTTGGTGTAACGGATGACACAAAATAAGCCATTAAAAAAATATGAAAAATATTTCCCTTAGGTGCGCACAATTCCCCCACTCTCCCCTATATGTTTAACTGATTGCGTTAACGAATTGCTAGAAATAACGGACCAATTGTAAGTGTAATAATTTATTACACCAAATTCATTCAGCGTGAAAACAGTATTATCATAGATAACAAGACCCAACAGTTTACTTAGGAACTAGGTCAACTCAGGTGAACCAGATGGAATAGCTGCGTCTACTTGAATGATTTGGCAAAGCAAGGATTATTTGCACCTTTACAGTTCAGTTCATTTCTTATAAATTGTAATTTAAATAACTATGTAACGATTCTGCATGCAGTTTTCCTTTCTAACAATATAACAATAGCTTATTACATAGCTTTTTAAATTTACAAGATTTAAACTGTTAGGCCTATCTGTTTATTGTATTCTACAGAATATATGTTATGTATACAAATAGGAAATTTAAATCCTATATAAGGACATCTTCGTATTATTTTGTTTATTGTATTTTCCAAACGTTGGTTGATGTACTCAATCATTTATTACTGAAAAGCTTATACATTGACCTCCTTTAAAATGGCCAAAAATACTTTAGCTACCTGAATCACTAAAGCTACAGTATTCAACAACATATCATAGAATTTATGCGATGAATACGATCTATTTCACTGTCGTATTTTTAACCCATTTATAGCACTTTTGACTATCTGACCTCAATGTCCCAAACATTTATTTTAAGCTTCATTATTAAATATACCAGTAGTACGGAATATCTTTTACTGAAAATGTCTCGTATCTGTAGGGCTTTGAATGTTAATAAAAAATAATATGCGATTGTGTTTAATTTTCTGCCTTTGGTCTGTCTACAGGACTTCTCTACAATGAGATGAGCTATTGAGACGTCATTTTATATGTAATCTTAGCGAAGCTAAATGTTGTAGTGTACAATTACAATTTTCTAACATTTTGTGTTACAACTGTTCAAAGTCTAGCTTGTATATTTATTTCTTCAGCACATTACACGAAGGACAGGTAATATACTCTTTGATATTTTCAAGTTAAAAAGAAGATTAAATTAAAATGTCTCTTCGGTAATTATTAAAATGTCACCGACCAAGCATGTGGTACCATTTTGTAGTATATCTATAAGTATACGATTTTATAACACTTAACCTTTTATATCCACACGTGCATAAAATTGCTGTGTAGATTGTGTTAAACGGGTGATTGAATTATATGAGATTTTATAATTTAAATCTTTTGAAAAGTTAGGACTCTTTCAGTATTTCTTTTATTTATGTTAAATACATAGTTGATTTGGACATTAGTTTAAAATACTAAGTAAATGAAAACCTTTAATCTTTATTATGTACCAACGAAATAAGAACTGATTAACTCAGGAGAAGTATTGAGTTACTGCTAACAAAATGATACATTTAGTTTTATCAAAAACGTTCAAAGATACAATATTAAGAGACAAGTATTAGAGCTAAAATTTCCTTTACTCAGGTGTATTGTGTGATCTTACCACTTTCACATTCCATTTGATTACAGAGAGAACCCTTTGTGAGCCGACCTCTGAGAGATTAGACGACCTCTACCTTTGTCATTATTTATTAAGTTGGATAAGTTGCATGCTGCAGACCAGATCAGATGCTGAATTCGGATTGCATTGAGCTGTGTCTGTTAGATATCGAACAATGGAATATTCGCTGCTTTATCAACTCTTAACTACTGGATGTTTACGTACAAAATAGAAAGCCCTCACTTACTCCTGGTCTCATCACTAATTCTCCAACTCAGAATATTTTAGAAAGATTAAATATCATGAAGTAAGAAAACAAATTAGTAAAAAATAAGATCAAACATAAATAGTACGACAAATAGGGTACAACCACTAAAAGGGCTATATTTTTTCAACTCCTTGATGTCGATGTCGAAGACAAATGCAATTTTAAACGTATCTTATGCTCTCAGGAGACAAATAAAATAGCTCCTATAAAGAGCTAACAACAAGTACGGGTTTAAATAATATATGTAGAACTTTATTGAGAAAAACACTTTAATGTATACTATCATAACAGGGTCAGGATAACATACAGTGAGAAGAGGGCAGGAGAATTAAAATGGGTAATTATATGGAATATTATTTAATTTTCCTGTTCTACGGAGAAGCTCATAATGAACATTTACATTGTTTTTATATCACACACACATATATAAATAGTTCAACTAGCAGTTTCATTGTCTCTTCATGTGCACGTGGAGAAACTACTGAAGTTTTCTACACATAATATAACTATTGTATGAATGGTTAAATTAATTTAACTGTTGAGTTTAACTCCAGTTCACCTTCCTTTTATTGCAACGTCTGGTATCTGACGCTGTCTCAGACTTGACCCAAGGAATCTTGGAACTCTGGAACTTGACTCCTGGAACAGAGTCATGTTCGCCTGAGTTTAAAATAAAGTCGGTGACGTAGAAGCTCGAAATCCTCAAAGATCTCTCAGCTGTTCTAAATTTCGCTGAACAGCATGAAAACTTAATCATAAAATTTATGGTCTCTAATAAACAAGATGCCTAGCAATTTGACTTGCTCATACACTGCCAAAATCTCGACATCGAAAGCGAGTTCCTCACCACTGTTCATCAATGTTTGTACTAGTTTTTTGTGATGATATGAAGGGCAGTGGATGTGACTATATTTCTTCTTCAGACCATTTTATCAGGACTATTTACTGATGTTAAGGTCAGACTTAATATGGTCGATGACCTGTACTCCTAAACTGAGTAGGACCATATCACAAGTTCAACTGACAATCGTCAGTGTTAATTTGTACCGCTTAATATTTAATACCCTTAAGGACTTCAGAGGTGTCAAACTTTAACATACAGGGGCAAGGCAACTTTTTTGAAGTACACCTCCCATTCTAACTAGAGAGGCAAATGCATCTTATTCAACCATCTTAAACAGGTTTGTTTATTTAAGATCATAATTTTACCATTATATGTGTTTTCAAGAACAAAATAGAACTCTATATCAGGAAATAACATTTTGTTACTTGTGGAGTTGATATTTTACTTTAAAGAAGTTTGAAATAGAAAAATTATATGACGCTTATCGGATTTATGATAGCGTCAACCAACTGTACCATAGTTCAAATTCATTTATGCTGAATCGCGGTAGGAAGTAGGCTCTTATTAACTAGACGCGGTGCGGGGACATTGTTTGTTCTGTTGGACCGGCAATCAGCTGATCGGTCAGTGACGTATCGGGTGATGCGTTCCTCCCGGCTGGCGGTCGGTCTAGTTTTGGCGATTGAGGAGTACGTGTAGCGGTCGAGTTAGTAGCTGAAGTTCTTTCTCTAACCCAATAGTTGGGATTTAGAGTAATTTATTTTGTTGTAGGTAAAGTCAATTTGAAGTATTTAAAATTTTTAGTGCGTTTTAAGATCCGATCTGCCTCCGTAATCTTCAAAGTAGTAAGTCCCGTACCAGCGTATAGTTAATATCTTTTATTTTATAATACTGTATTAAAAATTTCTAAAGTTTCCTATCTTTCAGAGTCTAAAAATTTAATTAAAATTTTTGAAGTTTTGTGAATTAAATTTTGGTGATAAAGTAAATATCAAGTTTTGTGTTATATTAATTTTGAGTATTTTGAGAAGAGAACTTTTATTTTGTTTTGTTAATTTAAACCATTTTTGGAGAAGTATACATTTTTAGTTTAATTTTAATTTCAGTACCTTTTGATCAGACTCTTAATTAGATTTGATTGATTGAGTGATTTTTTGAATAAAATTGAATCAAAAGTTTGTAAACTTTGTAAACTTTTGGGTGAACTTGAATTTCGGAATAAACTAAGTATTTCCGAAAAGTTGTGTAATTTATAAAGTATTAGCTCCATATAAATTACAAAATATGTGCTGTAATAACGGTACACAACACTGGTACATAGAGTGACTGATGGCAACGACAAAACCGTATGACAAAAACTTCTAAGTTCTGTCCAAATCGGTAAAGTTTTTTCTGAACCCGTTATAGACAAGGCAGAGATGGACGTTAGTGCATGGTCCCTGTAGAATGTGGCTGAATTATTAGAAATTTTATAATACAATGGGGTATTTTAAGTTTTTTCGTCATTTTGATAATCTATCTTAAAATCGGTTACAAGTAGGAGTACAGTATATATAAGAATAAAAAATACACATCGTACTAATAAGTACGATAATACGTAATATAATATAATAATATGATAAGTACCCAATAGGGTACATATTTTATCTTAAATACAGCGATTTTACTTTAAAATTAGTTAGCGTTTGTTATATTTTGAAAATATTTCTTATACTTAATTGAAATGTGTGATTACTCTTTACTGTAATTTATTTCCCATTTATAAAAAAAGTTTCTAATCGTTCAATCTTTACGAACGGTTAATGCTTCTAAATGTTCAGAAATATAATATCATGAAAAAATATGAAATTTAATTTATATTAAGTATGTATAACTAAGTATATTTCGAATTTAGTATACAGTAATAGTGATAATAGTGATTATAAAATGAAAAGTACTGGCATATGTTAAATTTCAATACACTACAAAGCAAGGACAGTTTTGTAAAGAAAGCAATCTCACGTTGCATCATCATTGCTGTTGTTTACGTTGGTGATTGATGACAACGAATAAGTGTTTTGTTGATACATTTTATAGTTTATTTTAATTTGGTATTTCGACAAGTTTGACAAATTTTTTTAGTTTAGCTTTGAATTAATCCGTTAAATAGTTTCTTTTTAAATATTTGGAAACATTATTCTCTAAATAATTTTTGACTTTTAATTAGAACGTTTACGTATAAATGTACATACAAACGTACAAAGAAAATACGTTATTATGATATAGTGGTAGTATTATTCTACTCCTAATCCTTCATAAGAGGTTGAGGACTAGTAAAGCTATCATTCTGGTCAAAAAAGGCTAAAAATATCACTTCTCCTGCATGTATGTCGCCAAGATATTTCGAAAAATACCAGTATATTTCAATTTACCTCAAAGTCTTGGACATGCATAAAATGTAAGTACATGTAAATTACTTTGACTTAACAGTTGGTGCATTTCATACATAGATAAGTAGGCGTAAGTAAACGGCTTTTAAATTGGTCGCAAGGGCAACTATAATAGCAACAGAAAATCTTGGAATAAAAGTTTTAAACAGACTGAGCTTATTCATTTGTCGTTTTAACATTAGTATGGTTTGATTAGTGAATGACATCGTTACATTCCATCGCGTCCTGCTATTCTCCGTTGTATATGAGGTTACTTGTTCATATACAAGATATATTTCAATGATGTGCATACAACATTGTCGAATCCCTAATTAGAATGTTAGTTTCAAATTATACATACATTTGGTAAAATTGACATTTCAAAATATCTGGGAGATTTCAGGAAGGGGTATAATATCTAAGCTCAGCGTTCTGTGCATAAAGAAATATGACGGAGGACAAACTTCAGCGAAGCATATTACATGCTTATATATGCAACTCACGTAACAAATGCACTGCCATTTGTTGACATAGGACATATCTCCATTGGATATCATATTTTATATCCCATTTTATATTATGCTATACATTTGTACGGTTTACTCACTTTCACAAAGAAAATAAAATGTACGTGATACAAGGTTGCCTTTAAAATGAATTTGATTTTATTAAAAAAATATTATTGAGAATTTTATCACTTATATTAAATCTGTATACTAATATTATAAGTGTACTTACTTATTCATTGTGTATTGGGATGTAACAAAACAATATCATACATTATTTTTTTAAGTAATATAGTTAAAAAATTTCTTATTATCAAATCAATTTATAAAACAAAGTTTTGTAATTAAAAGTTTATGTGAATGAAATTAATAATAAACATATAAGCAATTATGTTTTTTATGACTGTGTAAATAGTTATAGCATTAATTAAATATTAAACTCACAAGACTAATGGTACTTGCGTGGGACAATATAGCAACCATAATTTAATGGCTGTATGTTTCTTAATTTGTTTTTGTGTGCCAAAAAGATCAGGCCTTTGTTTCATGATCACAGTTTATTCCTGCACAGGTAAACATTTAAATAAATTTGAAAAAATTTACGTCGTTTATGAAATTATTTTAATTCTGTAAAAATATAAATATAACAGCCTATATTTCCTAACTGGACATAATACACTACCCGTTGTAATCTCGTTCTAAAACAATTTTTAAATTTATTTACTTATAACTAGTTGCTTCTTGTTCTAGCATGTTTTGATTGTAAGAAGCATTATTGTAAAATAGTTTTAAATATAAGACGTTTGTTTATGATAAATGTACCTGTTAGTTGATTGAGATTTATAAAATGAAGTAACATAAGCAAATTACAACCTGTATATGTGTCATAGGTCTAGATTAAATCTTAACATATGAACACAATGAAGTATCATGTTTCCACCTAAATAACAGACTGGCGAACTACAAGTTAAATATAACTCTTGATGGTGTCAAATTGAAACATAATGAACATCCGCAGTATCTGGGAGTTACCTTAGACCGATCTCTCACTTTTAAAAGTCACCTTCAAAAGACAGCAGCAAAGCTGAAAACAAGGGTTAATATAGTACAGCATCTTGCTGGATCAACTTGGGGAGCCAACGCTAAAGTACTGCGTACCACTTCTTTGTCCCTTGTGTACTCCGCTGCTGAATATTGTGCTCCTGTGTGGCTTAATAGTGCACATGTGCGAGAGGTCGATGTCGTTCTTAATAGGGCCATGAGGACAATTACTGGAACTCTCATGGCAACACCAACACCTTGGCTCCCAGTGCTGAGCAATATAGCACCACCTGAGATTAGACGCAAAGAGGCTCTTCTGAGAGAGTTCAATAAGATCGTGTCCAATCCCGAATTGCCCGTTACGCGCGACCTTCCTCAGCAAGATAGCCGGCTCAAATCACGCAAGCCATCACTACGAACAGCATCCCAGTTGATAGAGGAGAACTTTACGCCAAATGCTAACTGGGCGTCATCCTGGGAATCATTCGATGGACGGAACAAGTTCTTGATATCCGATCCTACGAAAGCAGCGGGTGGCTTGGAAATTCCTCGAAAGGAATGGGTTTTAATTGAATCGTTTTCGAACTGGGGTTGGGAGAAGCAATCACTGGAAATTCAAGTGGGGTATTACTGACGACCAGACGTGTGATTGTGGCGCAAACTCTCAGACAATTGAGCACATTGTAAACGACTGCCCTTTGCGATTGTTTTCTGGTGGTCTGGCTGGTCTGAGTGGTTTAGAGGATGAGTCTCTAAACTGGCTCAGTAATTTGGATTTAGCTTTGTGACGGGAGATTTTAATATTATTTTTAATTTATGACTCAAGAACTTTGTTCTTACGTACTTTTTAATAATTGTAATTTTTAATTTATTTATTTATGGATAGCTGTCTTTGTCCCCCATACGATATATATATATAATCTTAACATACTAAAAAATATATTTTTAATTGTATCTAATATAGTTTTCAAACTTATACAACAAATGTATTGGCAACATGAGAACTTTGATGGAAGAGATCTGCTTGAAAGAAGCACCACTTCTCTTTGCTCATTAAAATACTTTTAAGTGTCGTTTTATCGCTTTTGAATAGTGCTTCCTTAATGAACCAAGACAGGAAGTGAGATGCCAATTAAAATTCTATTACTGTGAATATCGCTTTCCAATAATTAGACGAAAATTTGATAATTGAAATCAATATATGATAGTTATTGTATACATAATGTATACAATAGTTTTGCACATTCTCTCTCCATTTTAAGACATGACAATACAAATTTTACATTAGTAAAAACAGTTTCAGTTTTAATGTTTGTTCCATTACCAAACGTGTATGGCTAAGATTAGGCTTACAAATAGCATTAAACATACGTAACAGACTAATGAATAGTTATTGTATTATTCTTAAAACAATAATGTTGTTTGATATGTCACATAATATATATATATATATATATATATATATATATATATATATATATATATATATATATATTGAGAAGCGTAAAAAGCGTATTAGGGTTTCAAAAGTAATTTCAATAATTTATATTTCCATATATGGCATATATAAAAAAAGGTTTGTACAATAACTTTGAATAAATTCAAAATTTAAATATTATATTGTCAAACATAGCTATACTATCATATAATAAATGTTTCCACGACTTATTCAGAGCCCGCACAAAGGGAAAAATAAAAATCTATATATATATATATATATATATATATATATATATATATTGTAATAAGTATAATCAAAAAACCGTCAAAGTTAAGGAAGCAATCAAATATCAATAACTATTCAATTTACTAATTTTAAAATCAGATGATAAAGAAAATCATTGAATAATAATAAAATCAAATCAACTTTTCAAAATGTCTATTACATATTGTTCAAAATCAACAAAACTCCTTCTTCATAGAAAAATCATTTCTAAATAAGAAATTGTGTTACTAAATACTGAAATTTTGAATGTGTAATTGATCCCAACAAAATGTTTTAAGTTAATTACAGTTAATTTAAAACTTCATAAAAGAAAGCAATTACAATTAACTACACAAACTTCTACAAAATGTCAAGTTATTCTTCATTATCTACTTTCTAAAACAATTCGTAGAAGTTTAAACCAAAAACTGGCATGCATATTAGCCTTTTTACAAAAGTTAAAAAGAGATTGTTCGTAATGATTGTCTTCTACCTGTACATAACACTGATATTGTGATATGTACGTAACACTGACTAAATGCAAGAACGTGGAACGCTTGTGCTATATACACACGTAGAGATGTAGAAATAATATATACAAATGTAACAAGTTACTGAAATACTTAACAACGCTCTTAAATATGGATTTATCTCTTGGGTTTCCAAAGTTTTCAGCCGAAAAATGAGTAGAATATATCATTATTTATTACAATTAAATAATTTTGAATACATTAGATTTTCAGATTTAATAAGTCTTTAAATTCCCTTCTAATTGATAAAGAAGGCGTCTATATTCTCAGAACCAACAATATAACACAGAATACAATACATATGAATGTGAAATTATAAATCGGCTTATTAGAAGCATCTGAGGACTCGCAGTATTGAAGAAAAATTTTATAACGCTTATGAAAATTCGCTTGTGAACTAGTTACCAATGATTATTTTTTAATAATAAACGATGAATTGTCAAGTATGCTCGTCTAATATTATTCTAAAGTGAAGGTCTGCTTGTTAGAATGTCTATCAAAAAGTTAACTTAAATCAGTGCAATCAGTAATTTAAGTTATACGAGTAGTTACGAGTGTAGAAACACATAAGACACATAGACAATTTAGAAAACGTAATTACTCACTGATGCTTTTAATACCCTTCTGTAAAAATGCATAATTCCGTCTGTTTATTCTAAATTTTTTAATTCAGCAACAAGGTTGAGTAACCAGCATTATGAAAGTAGAGAACTATAACTTTATTTTCCCACTCCTGTATCACGTCACCACTGTGCAAAAAGGAATTGACAGCTTATTTTGACATAGTACTATAGACACAAACTTTTAGACAGTGGAATACATTTATTGGGTATTTTGAAGTTTTGTATCACTATTAATTGCAGAATCAGCTTCAGTTATAACAGTTTTTACCGGTAGGTAGAGTATACCCTACTTTTGTATAAATTGTTTAAACTTTATTGTTATGTGAATATAGGTTGATTTGTATTTAGTATGTATAAAAAATTAACATTGCAATGTTTGATAGAACAACTAATAATTGGTTGCATTTGAGTAGTAGCATGATCACCCTGCATGCTCGATGGAGCATTAACTAGAACTTAGTGTATACCATGTAGCAATTATAACTTAGATAATTTGTTGGCAATCACGGCACCTCACTGCACTGAGTCTCTGTGTTTATGCAGATCACCATAGTGTACTATTAATTTGCTGTAGCTAATTTTATAAAAAGATTAAAATTAGCTATTGGCTTTTTTGCGAGATACTACCAAATCCATAAAAAAATACAGACATTTATATTACTTTTTCAGCGATTTAAGTACTTAACAAAACAATATCTAATATATGTTTATTAAAGGCTTATTTGTTCAGAACATTGACCTAACTATCCCACTTTATTGCCAAATTGATACCAATAATCCACGTAATACTACTTTTGTTAATCATTTACTAATTTTTTGGCCCTTTCCAAGTTTTCAAATTACTCACAATTGCTTAGATGACCTTGTATTTAATTCTTGAGAAGCTCTGCGGCCAGATATGAAGATGGAACATTATAAATAAATGAAATTTACACAACAAGTATGTTAAGCTGAACTCCAATGTCTGAAATATACCATGATAGAACTTATTCTTGTGTATTTATAAATACAATTTAATTTAACTTATAATGCCTACGGATACAGTTTTATCGCGATATATAGTCAAATTGTGCATTATTACCCTTTAACCATTAAATTAGGTTTCATATAAATGTTCTAAAAATAAAAGTTCCAGTGAGCTACAAGGGCTTTTACAACTAATTTCTGTGAGATCTAATTTTTCCACCGACTTTGACTTTCTATTCTGTTATTTTTCGTTAACTTTAAGAATAAATCTTTTGGGTATTCAGGAACATTGTTTGTATATATATTTATTTATTCTCCAATTTTCTCTTGTCCCCACCATTGCGACCCATTAGACCAATATAAAAAATGTTCACTAACGCTTAGATGAATCCAATGGAGTAACCTGCATCATCCACTCAATATTTCATATACAGAAATAAAGCTTAATATAAAATATAAAGTCTGTAGGTCGGATCAATTTTGAGATATCGTGTAAGCAGGTAGAAATACAGAGAGAAATGAAACTTATTGCCACTCTTTGCTAGAGCTCTGGCAACATACGTATTATACTTAATTGGATAGATAAATTATTATAAAAAACTAACAATATTCGGACACTAAGGAAATCAATAAATATAACAACTTCCAATTTGACAAAGCATTTACCGGTATTTTGGTGTTTTGAACCAAACTGCAAATATAAACATTCATACTTCGGGAACATGAGATCCGATGAAGAACGAATGTTTGTACAAGACTGTTTCACAAGTGCGTTGTTTTCTGTTTACATTTTGTATAATTCAATAAGAAATTTGTTATTAATGTAATGTATGTAATGTAATGTACAATTAGTCACAATATAAAGACATTATTTTCACTGTGTAGTTTTGTAAACCACCATTGAAAAGAAATTAAATGTTTAACGTAGGTTCAAGTGATCAAATTTTGTTAATTTATCTTGTCACGATGTGGCGTTTGCCACTTAATTTTGTTGGCCGTTGGACGTGCCGGGAGCTGTTTCCCTACAGCTGGTCGAGTCGTCTGTTTTTCCAGCTGGTTTATCTCTTTCTAGATGTTTCTGTGGAATTCTGCCTGTTTGATTGGTTCTAGTTTTTCAGGTTTTCTAGATATCTGGAATTAGGTTTCTTGCTCTCTTCTCTTCTGGCTTCCGTAGGGCGAGGACGTCTTAGAGTTTCTGTGGTCGGAGTTCTAAAATCAAAGCTGGCTGCCCGCTCCCTCGACGAACCGGCACGGTGTTTTTGGTGTTTAATATCGTATGCCTACCTTCCAATCAACGTTTCACGACCTCGTTTAATATTTAGGACCCAGTCGTTCCAAATTCAGTGTACGAATTTCGTCGCAAATTGGTAGCAGATCGTGGTTTGAAATGGAAAGGCTAGGCTTGCCGGTGGGAGCGGAAGAATTCTACACAACTACGAGAGCTAAAGTCCTAGTTTTAAGTTTTTTTAAGGGGGTAGACGTTTTTCTAAATTTTTTGGTTTTCTAAATTTTCCTTAAACTGTCTTTTTTACTCAAATGTAAAACTTTTTCGAAGTAGCATGTTTCTAATGTGCAGGTCTGAGCCAAGCAGTTCTTGCAACCAAAACTGCTACCTACGCCTATTTCTATAATATTTGAAAAAGTTAGTTGCAGTATTTCTTAAACTTTAGTAACTTATTCTCACTAATTATTTAGGCATAGGTAAATGGTTGATATTTTCAAGCTTCATTTACTTTAAACCAAATTAATAATTTTTGTTTTCTCACCATGGTTTAACTCTTAACCTATCTTTTAATACCACCTACAGTGTAGCCTCTTGCTTTAAACAAACCTTGTACTTAATTACTTGTACTTTTAAACTTAGCTAGCACCTTTTGGTGTATTAATTTTAGCATTGGCTCACATTAGTCGAAGAGAGAAGGGCAGATGCAGTTGGTGGCCACTTATTGTACTGCCGCCTATCAATAGCCTACTTTTTGTTTTTAAGTTATTAGCTTTCTGGTTACTATTTAACACCCCCATTCAGTTTGCATTCAAATGCAATTTATTGATGTTATTCTTACCTGATTTATTTAGATATTTATGTTTTTCTTCCAGCGGAATTACACCATTTGTACATGTAATAAGTTAATAAGAGTTTAAATTTTTAATAGCACTAATATGATGATTTTTTGTCTACTGTGTTGAATTTGTTCAAGTCTTACAAAGTTTTGTTAGTTAATGTTAGCCTACACACAAGGTAAGTGAAGTGTTACTGTTAAATGTATCTGATAATTTTTCTACTTAGAAATATGTCAAAATTTTATGTAGGCCTATGCTATTTGAATGTTCAGGGCAATTCAAACTTAAAGGGTTGATTTATTTCTAACAGTTTGCAATTTTTTCTAAACCTTCTTCAAAACTTTAATGTTACTGTACAAATAATTCTTGTATATTCTATTATTAAAAGAACTTTTGCTTCTTTTGGCTCGTTCCTGTTTAATTTAAAAACAGTTAAACGTAATATGGAGAAAACACCTTTAGTTTCCACTTGTAATAAAAGTAACATAGGCCTATGTTTGTTTTGTAATTATTATGAAGTTGCACCTTGGGGTTGGATTTGACGTGCTGACATACATATAAGTGGTTTAATTACTTACAAAACTAAACTTTTCTTTCCAAAATGTTGAAACATCCTTTTTTTGCAAACTTTTAAATCTATAGTTTGCCACCTTGAGGGTTCACTGTTTTATAAAATAACAAACCCTAGTGGACTCTTTGGATTGATTGATATGTCAGCTTGCTTGAATCAGCTTCGGGTGTTTATATTACCTAATCTTCAGTTTAGGCTAATTTAAGCCTTAAGTGGTTAAATTATTTTTTTCCTTTGGTCTTTGCTTCAAAATTTTTAACTTTCACTGGGTTTTGGAGTCATGGTCTCAAAAGAGATTTTTTTTTTGGGGGTGTTCTAAATTACTTACAGTTTTATCAAGAGATAGTTTACCTTATAGACTTGTGTCTTTTTTTACTTGGGCCTTGTTGAACCTTATGTAGTTACCTGTAGCGCTACTATACGCCTTGCACCACATATTTTTATTTGCACTTCTACGGTACAGTTGCTCTTGCTTTTAATTAATTTTTTTTGTTTACTTTGGTTTCCCTCTCTTAATCTTTAAGGATGTGAAAGGTGTTTTGTTAGGTTTTTGAATACATTTGAACTTTCTCAACCTGTTTGAGAGGAAACGAATTGAGTCTACCCCCACTGATGGCAACCGACATTTTTTTTTTGTCTGAAAGCCAAACTTGTTGGTTTTATTTTCTGCCAACACCTGTTAGTGATACTGGAAGTTGGTTTCATGGTAATAATAAGGCAATGTACTATATGCTTTTATTTACTGTAATACTATAAATTGTAATAGTTTTTTTTAAACTTGTACTTTTTGCACACACCACAGTAAAGTTTGCCCTAATGATTTTCTGAATACTATTTTTTTGCTGTGACTTTGAGGTGTCCAATTCAGGGAATCTTATTAGGTAGGCCCATGTTTCCCACCTGATGAAATATTTTGGGCCAATCTAGACCAAAGCGCCGCTGCCGGGGACGTTTATAGGGATAGGGCTTAGTGATTTTAGTTTAGTTTTTCCTGTCTTCTTATTCTCTTCCTTACAGGACACTAACACTCTAATACTTTTACTTTTCCTCTTTTACAGTACATATACACGGGGGGGATCAGGGTTAGCATTGGCTGTTTAGAGAATTTTTTTGCTTCGGCAATTTTTCTAGGCTGTTCATCGGGAGTGGACTTTATGTTTGTTTATTTTTAACATTCCCGACGGCAGTTGCGCAGCCTGCTATCCTTGGTTCCGCGCAACCCATTACATTTTACAACACAAGCTTACATTTTCTTTCCCTTTTCTTTTTTGTTTTTTCTCTTGTATAGTAGGGTCAGTCCGTTGGCAGTAGGTGGAATTCTTCTTTGTTATTCAGCTAAGTTAAGCAGCGATGGATAGGTGTAGTTTTTATTGTTGAAAATATTGTTGAAGATTATAGTTTGTCTATATATTTTTGTAGTTAGTTTTTGTTTGTTTGTCTCTTTGTGTCTTTAAGACTATATAATTTGTCTCTGAAGCTGCTAGATGTTCCAGCGGCTATCTTTATTGTTTGCTGTTTAGCGTTTATACTGGAAGTGTGTTTTTTTTTACTGTTGTTACTGTTATTCTTTGAAGACTTTTTATTGTTATTGTTTTAGAGGTTTATTGCTTGTTAACCTAATTTGGTTGGGTTTTGATCCAGTTAGTTTTTTTGGGTCTCTTTTCCTTAGGTTTCAGGGTATTTTTGCCTTTCCTGGCCAACACTTAAGAAACTGGTTTTTTTTAATTCCTAATTAAACCACTTTACCAAGACCAAATGATTTCCTTACTCCGTTAAGCTCTTGCCGTAGCTCTACAAACTTTTTCTTTCACGCCTTTTAAGAGCCTGAATTAATTTTTTGCTCCAATTCTCTAAATTTAAAAACTAGTATGGAAAAAATTAAACTTTATTTTGTCTTTTCCCACTGGCCACCAATTTTTTTTTCTCAGCCGTCCCGTAGGGGGAGGAGAGAGTACTGGCCCCACTTTTCCTAAATTTTGCCAGTACCAGGTTTTTACCTAATTAGCCTTTACAATGCAAACTTAGGTCTGTTGATATTATGATGGGTGTAAGTTTCTCATATTTTTAATTTTCGCTTTGGGATGGTCTCTTCATCCTTTCTGATCCTCCCTTCTTTGAACAAAAATACAGACTTTATGTCTGGAGTAGTACTCTCCTGGTAGTTCAAGGAGTTCCACCAACCGTTCGGGGTTTCCATTCGGGTGCTTTTAAGTGGCCCTTGGGTTCCGGCGTGGAGATACCCGGATGGTGGAGACTTAGGGAGTGCTTTGGCTAATAAGTGTACACTTATTTAATTTCCTTCCTAACCTTACTGGAACACCCTCTTGTAGCCTTTTGACCACCGAGCGTATTAGTGATTTAGAAACAAACGAATAAAACCCATCCTTGTGTCAACACTTCAGACCTTTATTTATTGGTAGCTACCACAGAAAGTACTTAAAATTGTTTGAGTTTTTTTTTACTACTACAAGGCTTTTCCTCATGCCTCTTTAAATTAAAAAGATTTATTCTTGAGTTGTGTGGTCAGTCGGAATGGATTCTAGCCGTTGCGCTTTTGGAGCGCCTCGCGAGCGTGCAGGATATCCATACTAGAGCAATATCTAGCAGATTGCTAACTACAACGATACCAGTTTATAGTCTCTACTCTTTCCGTCCTTGACTTCCTACCTAATCCTTTTGAGTTTTTTTTTCTTATCACTCCCGGGGTTAGAGGGGGAGGATATGGCGTTTGCACACTTTATTTTGTTGGCCGTTGGACGGGCCGGGAGCTGTTTCCCTATAGCTGGTCGAGTCGTCGTCTGTTTTTCCAGCTGGTTTATCTCTTTCTAGATGTTTCTGTGGAATTCTGCCTGTTTGATTGGTTCTAGTTTTTCAGGTTTTCTAGATATCTGGAATTAGGTTTCTTGCTCTCTTCTCTTCTGGCTTCCGTAGGGGCGAGGACGTCTTAGAGTTTCTGTGGTCGGAAGTTTCTAAAATCAAAGCTGGCTGCCCGCTCCCTCGACGAACCGGCACGGTGTTTTTGGTGTTAATATCGTATGCCTACCTTCCAATCAACGTTTCACGACCTCGTTTAATATTTAGGACCCAGTCGTTCCAAATTCAGTGTACGAATTTAGTCGCAACTTAAACAGTAATCAGGCGGTTTACTCATTTCGTTTGAACTGACATGTAGGTTGATGTAAATCACAACGCTACACTTTTATATATTTGAAAAAAATGATTATGGTGTATGTACACTTTTAATTATATTTAGATTATTTTTTGACACGTAAAATATAATTTACATATAAAACTGAAGTAAATATTTTTGGAAAAATATGAATCCTCCACCACCCACTCACGTTGCGAAAGGGAGGACAAATAAATGGTAAACCGTCTTTGTGTAATATGAAATGTGATATTAAATAAGGTTTTTCCTAAATAAAAAATTGTTATATTTGCTATTTTATATTTATAATAATTAATAATTAAATACTTAATGTATAATTTAATTGATAAATTAATGATTAAATAAAATAATGTAATAATTAATTATTACAAATTAATTCTCTACTTCATAGTTCTTGTTGCCATCATAGTTATACGTAAGCCCAATATAAAATTGCACCAACACTAAACCTAGTCCCGTGCACGCGTGCAGTGATATGTACCACCATCGAATTCAATATTACTTTGTTAGAAATGCAGCTTCATGCCAATTTTATGTCTGTATGTCGCTATTTTTTCAGTATATGATACTAGCAGACAAATGGATAGTTCTGATAGGTTTCGCTAACTTTCAGGAACAGACTTCACATTTCACAAGTTCGTTTTCTCTTTTATGCAGTTCTCATCCAACAAATTATAATTCTATAAAGTTCTTGCAAGCCAATAGCACCGTTAGAAGGTTTTAAATATCAAACAAGAACGATAACACATCGCAATAAAGCCAAAGGGGAAATATTCTACCCTTTATCACGTCATAAGTACAAGATTATGATAGCAATGACATATATGAAATACGGCATGGCACGTTTTTCAATATCGGAAAGCTGTAAACAACTTAAACTAGAGATTATTTTCGGCATTATTTAATGTTTTAGTAATCATTATTATCTAAGATTTCTACACTCTTTATAGTTAGATTTAGTTTTAGATTATTCCCATTCAGTCCAGACACGTTTGTTACCTTTTTTGTTTCTATAGGGCAAAACAAAAAACATAACATACAGCCTTTTCTTTGGGCTGGTTGTGTTGTTTTTTGTAGGAAGATTTAAATTTGTTTTTAAACTTTAAGTATATAAATGTAATCTTGTTGCTAATTTTCATATAATATAAAAGTTTAATTATGCTATAATTGAATGTATGGTAAGGTCAGTATTTATAATATTATGGCAAAGTTGGGCTGGCCATACTTATAAGATTTCAAATTTAAATTGGATTTATATATATCAAACATTTCTTTTTAGTTCCACTCTGACAACACTGATTCAGTCTAGTACAAATAATATAATTATATTTTCATAAATAACTCACAATGTGTAGGAAATATACTAGTGAAAAATATTTGCTCTTGAAAAAAAAGAAATTTTCTCATTTATTATATTCTGGAAATAAATTATTTAAACACTAATTAACCAATACTATTGATTTATACATGGCTATATGGAAATACTAGTTCTAATGTAATATTACAATTTTACATTAGAACTAACCATCTTGCATAATACAAATGCATTTCAAAACGCATGAAAAATTCAAATAGGTACCTAGTATAATTATTCATAACATACATTAAAAATAATAAATAATACTGAAGAAAATAGTAACAAGTATCAGTCGTGTAAAACAATATTATCTACTAGATCAGACTGATCACAGTCGATGTAATTGTAAAAGGGCCAAAAATATGCTCTACTAACATGGTACAGAGAAAAGATATGAGATTATAAAAAACAGTAATTATCACGATAATATAATCTAGTAAGATATAGAGCGTAAAAGTATAAAGCTAACGATGGCAATATGTAACTTCGACTTCAAAAGCTAATGACAATAGCAGTTTCACCAGAGGAGCAATATAAATCTAGCTGGTTGCAAACAAGAGAAGCAGTTCTACTCATGAATGTTCCCAATCTCGCACCAAAAAAATCCAGGTAAACAAATCCATAATTCCCAATTTTCAAAAGACGCTACCATTAGATTTAAAACAAATACTCGTACAATATACATATATAAACAGTATTTTTTATTGCAAGTAGTTACACTGTAAAAAGATTTTGACAATAATAAGACCTCGTCTTTAAATAAAATTAATATAAATAAGTCTGAAAATGTGTACAGTTTTTATTATTAACATTAATAACTGATTACATTGTTTGTTTCTTATTTAAATACAGTATTTAAATAATGAGGTTATGGCTTAGAAGAAAATTATTCAAGAATACTAATACTTTCTATATGGAGTGAATAAATGGTAATAAAAGCACTAAGCTCATAATCTTGTTTTCTTACCAAAGTGATCGTAAAACTTTAGTGCAATGATAAACTAACAAAGCTAACACCTTCCTCAGTAATAAACAGGCTTTCAGTGACCACTTGTATTGGGCAAAGATACTAAAGCAGCTTTGTTTAGTAAGATTTTCCCCTCAATGAATTTTTTTTACCAGTTATCTAATATTTCCACGTAGAAGTATTCATCTCCGTCACAACTAGACGTTATACTCGTATTTTAAAACTAATATTGGTAACCTACGCTAACTTGGTAAAAAGTTTACTTAAAACAAGTTATTGGTATTATTTATGAAATCCGCGTATATACAAATATTATATAGGCGAAATATTTGATTATTCATTGTTTGTTTGATTCACAATTAGTATAGCCTATAAAATATTTCAAAATTAATATAATGGAGGGTAACATATAATATTTTAATATATTCCTAGTATTCAGTTTCAAGATTCATTACATTTTATTTAGTGATCTATAATATTCTGTTGTAGATGCCAACTGAATAATATTTACGTGTTTATAATAGAAAAATATTATTAGTATTTATTTAAAACAGAAAGAATATTTTTATTCCATAACTGGATTTTACGACTATTGATTATGCTTTTTAATATAATACTGTTCGCCTTATTAATATTAACGCTAGGCACATATTTTCCTACAAACACGGCGACTAGTCCTGCTCCTCTGGAACTGGAGGACACTTTTAGCTATATGAAGGAGCTTTGTCCAGAACTGTCCTTCCTCAAATTACAGCGCGAAGCTAACCATTAATCCGCGATGTAAAATGGGATAACCGATAAACCTCCCCTCATAGTTTTAAAGAAAATACAATATTTCGGCCAAAAATAATAATTGGGCCAGTAATATTAAAGTATGTGTCATATGTATTAAAACATAATGAGAGGGAAGTACAATATTTTAAAACCGTATCTTTATTGTGATTGCATATTACACTATAAAAGGAATACACAGGACACCCATTTCACCTAGACCTTTGGTCACGTGTGTCCTTTAAACCAAGCACATTTTCCGGACCTGATTTATCGTTGTATTTAGCATTTATATATCAGAACGATTTAATAATATTTAGTTTTTTTTTTTTAATTTCCCTCTATCATCTCAATTTCATTTAGTATACTTATAGTAGTTTTCTTTTTACATGAAGTCTTTGTTCATAAATATAATACTTTTTGCATTACTGACTGAGCGCTAACGAAGCATACATCCTAATGGGCTGGACAAATTTGATTTATGTCTGACTGTCTGTCTGTCCACTACTATATACAAAAACGAATTGACATTAATCTTAACTTATCTGGTAATATTGATGCACGTTGGAAGTCCATAATATTTATATTAATAGAATGGCTTGAATAAATTTTAAAAATGTTACTTATCTCATAACTTCTAACCGATTGTGAATATAGTTTTGATATTTAAACGTGTTTTAACTATTTATAGCACGTATTTCTAAAAATTTTACACATTTACTTTATGAAACATAATTTAAAGTGAACTTAATAACATCGCATTACACTAAACCTGTATAAATAAACTATATATGTTTTTAATATCAGGTCTGCCCAATGTAGACAAAAAACAACTTATAATTATCTACTAACAACATCAAATGAGATGTTAGGAATATAATAATATTCAACATATTAAATTTCAAAATTTTAGGTTACTCTGACTTTAAAAATGTATATAAGCTAATAAATCCTTAATAATATAAGAACATTATAAAGTTATTTTCCTAACAAGCACATCATTATTATTTATAGAAGAATCCATCAACGTCATTGATACACGAGCACTTTGAACACTCAGAAGTTTATAACCTCTCAGAATATCTTTTGCAATATCTTGTTACCGAGAAATCTGTCAAACCCTACAGGAAAGCTTCGTTTGCTGCCGTGTAGGTAAAGCTCTCATAGCATAATTCCATGACTTTCTGATGCTCACATACTGTTAAAAAATTTAATATGTTTACAAAGTAGTTTCATACTGATCAGTATCATACTTTACAGTAAATAGGAGGTAAAAAGTTTGAATGGGTTACATAATTTAGTTTGAAACTATTGAAACAGCATGGTACAAGTAGTTTAGGTTTTTTTTACATTTTCAGATAGATTTTAGTTGTTTTAGTAAGTAATTATTAAGTAAACTAGTACCAAGACAAAACACCGACTGCATTAACTGCATTACGAAAGAAAATGGTTTATTTCGTAAAAAAAAACATTTTGTTTCATAACTATTAAAAACCTTTACTAAGACTTTTACCTCCTACCAATTTTCTAAAATACTGTACTAAATGGGGGAAACACATCGAGTTGGATACTGCTGAGGTTATAGTAATCAATACCCAATTTGCAAAGTTTACTTATATGTTTAATTGTGGACAAAAAACACAAAATCACAGTTTATAAATGTTGAAAATAAAATCATGTATTTACACGTTGCTGTCAAGTAGAATGATAAAGAAAAAAATGAAATCATCGGGCTGGGCTTCATAGATCAAATTTTCTATGGGAATTTGTATACGAACTTTATTACTTTTTAAAACTTTAAAATTGTTCTCCCTTCACGTTATTGTCAACTCACAAGCGCAGGCGTCAGCATCTTGGCTCGACATTTCAGCTGTAGTCGCCAAAGTGAGGTTTATTATATTAGAAGTTTGTAATTATAATTAAAATCAAACTCAAATACTCGAAGTTAAAACAAAGACTCTAAGTTGAAATCAGATACTCGAAGTTAAACTCGCCTAAAGCAAAGTCACGACGGTCTTAGCCAATAATCGAGACAACTTAATGTCCATGACAACGTGGTCTCATCAGAAGGTCATTAACACACTATTATCTATATTAATCTGTCAAATAAAACATCAAACAAGGTAAGATACTTTACTATTTACAATTTAACTTTATATTACGTTCAAAATTAGATGTCTCGTATTATAGGGCTAATTTATAATACAAATATATAATTTTTACTTACGGACAGGGCGCGCGAGATGTTACTCGGCAGTAGGAACGGCAGAGATCTGCCAAGAATTTGTTCCAAGAACATTAAAAGTAACTTATAATTACCAGTAACGAGTAACAGGTTTGCGAAAATATGTTTTATATAAAATGCAACCAAATAACCGTACATTACTTTTGAACAAACGCTATTAAAGTAAACGCCATATCTATTATAATTTGCACTTTTCCAATTAGCTGGATGCATACATTACTAAGACATTTTTAAGCTAAGTCAACATTTCCATAATTCTTAACGTTAAAACCCCAAGCGAACTTTAGTAAGGTTATTATACTATACCTCTGTCCCTATCTACTGCCCCTGGGGGCCCACAGGAGTATTTCGGATAACTCCTCCTGTGGAAAGAATACCCAGGTAGCGACTAAAGCCCTAGCCTTGGACGTGATTAAAGCAGAACAAAAGCCTTTTTTAATTGTTTCTTGTGACTATGAAAGCGAATTATTAGAAATTTAGAGTGGACTTTGGTATTCTTGTGCTTTCCTCCAGCTCCCCGAGGTCGGGGGCGGGCAACGGACATAGGTGTGAGTCAGGAGAACTAGCCTCCTGCTATAAATCCTGTGGACGGCTGAGAGAGGAACAGGTAGTAGTGCGGGACAGAGGAAATCTGTGTAGATATAGTTAGATTAGTCGCTAATTAGGTTAGATGTAACCCATCATACAGCTAAGAAAGGGTTTAACATTGTTTTGTGTGCTTTTGTTTTCTTTGTTTCAGGTGCTGCCCGAACATACTGGTAAGCTGGGTGAGTACAATTTAAGCTAATTAATTTAATTAGGTGCTAACTGTTTGCTGTGTGAACTAACCGCTTTACAGAGGGTGAGTTATTTATAGGGTGACAACCGTTTTATGGAGTGCTGAAACGGTTGTTAACCGAGCTAATTGAGATAAGTACCGCCTTTTATTAGTAGTATCGTAGCTGGGCGCGAACTGCGGGTGCTTTCCGCAGGAGTTCAGCTCGGACTAGAGGGGGCCAGCAGCAACTGCGTTGCTAGAGCTCACCCCAGAGATCTAGAGTAGAATAAGCTCGAAAGGAACAAAAGAAGAACAAAAATGTCGGATTACGAAAGAGAGAAAGAAAGGAGAGAGCAGGACAGAGAGAAGGAGAGAAGAGAGAAGGAGAAGAGAGAAAGGGAGAGAATGGAGAGAGAATGGAGAACCGATAGAGGAAGAGACGCCGGAACAAGAGCCCACACCGCAGAAGAAAATGGAAGATGTGCTTAAGAAGATGGAAAGCTGGACCGAGAGACAGGTCAAAAACAAAACGATTAGCAAAGCGCAATTAAGTGAACTGAATAAGCTGCTGGGGATGATGAGAAAAAAATTGAAGGAGCTTGAGATTGAGAAAGCGAAGCTAGAAGGAAGGCTAGAAGAGCGGAAGGAGATTGTTAGTATGTTTAAAGAAGCCCTGAAAGAGTCAGGAGAGAGTAAGGTCAGAGAAGGAGTACAGGAGGAAGGGACGGCTAGGTCCTTTGCCGAGATTGTGAGAACAGAACGAAGGATGAAGGAGAAGAGGCCCCCTGTAATTACAGGCACAAGGGCAGAGCCGGCAAGATCCACGAATGTGGTACTTGTAAGGAAAGAAGGAAGGGAGAGTGAAGAAGTGAGGAAGAAGCTGAAGGAGCTTATAGACCCTAGGAAAGAAAATATAAACGTGAGAAGGATGACGAAGGTTAAGAATGGAATCTTGCTTGAAGTGACATCTAAAGAAGAAGTGGAGATTAGTAGAAGATGAAGGTATGAGGAGAGAAGGTATAGAAGTGAAGGCACCGGATAAAAAGAGACCTATGATTATGATTTATGACATAGAGATGAGCCTGAAGGACGAGGAAATTGTGTAAGAAATTTATGAGCGTAACCTGAAGGAGGATATGACTGAGGAGGAGATGACGGAAGGATTTAATATAAGAAATCGTAGGGAAGAAGGGAAAGGAGACAGAAGAAGAAGGATAGGGAGTGTGATTGCAGAATGCAGTGCGAAGGTGCGAAATTTGCTAAGAAGGAGAGAAAGACTGTACATTGGATGGACATCTAATAGGGTAAAGGATTACATTGACTTGCCCAGATGCTATAAGTGCCAACGTTTTGGGCATGTGGCGGCGAAATACTGCACGGGCAAGAAGGCATGCCCGAGATGCAACGAAGAGCACGATGTCAAGGACTGCAGAGTGCAGGAGGAGGCTCCATGGAAGTGCGTTAATTGCGAAAGAGATGGGAGAGTTGAACTGAATCACGATGTGAGATGGAAAGGATGCCCGATTAATAAGAAAGCAGAGAAGAGATACCTAGAAACGGTCGCCTATGATTAGGATCGGCCAGGTGAATTGTGGAAGAGGACTGGCAGCTACAGGAGAATTGATTGAAAGAGCTGGGAAAGAAGGATGTAATTTGATTTGCCTACAGGAACCCTTCTCACGAGATGGGAAGATAAATGTTGTAAATGGAAGATGCTACTACGATAGAGACTTAGGAAGAGAACAAATTTGGGCGGCGGTTGTAATTTTAGATGAAGAGACGGAAGCTATTATAATGGACCAAGAGTCTGATGGATGCTGTGTGACTGTTGATATAAGGAAGAGTAGAAGGGAGCTGACCATATTAAGTATCTATTGTAAAAGACAAGGAGAATTCAGAAATGAAGGAAGAAAGATTGCAAGAGTCTTGAGAAGAAAATGTAGGAGAAGAACCATAATTGCGGGAGACTTTAATGCAAAGTCAAGGACGTGGTAGCAGGAGAGACGGATGAGAGAGGGGAGCAAGTTGAAGAGATGGTATTTGCCGAAGGATTGGACATCATTAACGAAGTGAGTGAATGGACAACTTTTGAAGATTCGAGAGGCGGCACCTCAAATATAGACCTGACCCTCGTAACAGGAGATGTGAGGGAGAAGATAAGAACCAGGAAGGTGAAGGAGGAGTTAATAAGTCATCATAGGATGATCGTGACTGAAATAAGGTGGGAAAGTGAAGGAGACGCAGAAGGCGAAGAGATAGATGAAAGGTTTTCTTGGAACCTGAGAAGAGCTAACTGGAGAAGGTTTAAGGACATGATGGTACGAGAGAGAAGGATATGGAGAGAAGGGGAAGATGAAGGAGAGACCGGGGAAGAGACATTTCGAAGATTGGAAGAGAGCCTCTTAAAAGCGGCTAAGGAGTCTATACCAAGGCTAGACAGGAGAGACAGAAGGTGTCCGTGGTGGACGGAAGAGCTAGACGAAATTAAGAGAATAATGTGGTCAAGACTGCAAAGATGGAGAAGAAGAAGAGATGATGAGAACAGAAGGATGTACATAGAGGTGAGAAGGCAATACGTGAAGGAGATAAAGAAGGCAAAGAAAGATTACTGGGAAAGAAGATTAAGAGAAGGAGAGGAAAACCCGTGGGGTCACGCCTACCGGGTCATAGCAGGCAAACCTAAAAGTGATGTTCTGTTGGGAGGGCTAAGGCGGCCAAATGGAGAATTGATGTGCTCCATAGATGAAACCTTGCGGGAGTTTTTGCGAGTGCTGGTACCTGATGATGAGGTGGAAGAAGACACGATCGAGCATGCAATAGTGAGAGATGAGATGGAGAAGGTGAAGATGAAGAAGAATTCGAGATGAGAGAGATAGAGTGGGCAATCAAAAGAATAAAGAATAGGAAAGCGCCCGGTCTTGATGGCATTAAAGGAGAGATGGTTAAGGCTGTGAAGGATGTTATATGTGAAGAAGTGAAGAAGGGAGCCAATAGAGTTTTAAGAGAAGGCAGAATCCCTGGTAGATGGAAGGAAGGATTGATCAAGGTATTCCTCAAGGCGGAAGATAAGGATAGAAAGAATCCTAAAAGTTATAAACCTGTGACATTGTTACCTGTGATGGGGAAAGTAATGGAAAGACTGATCGTGAAGAGATTGGGAGATTTTCTGCGAAGAAATGGAAGAATTGGAGAAAACCAGTATGGTTTCCAGGAAGGACGTGGTACGGTGGATGGCCTAAAAAAGATGGAAGAGTCAGTGGAGGATCTAAACCAGAAATACGTGCTTGGTATTTTATGGATATATCCGGTGCCTTTGACGGTGCTTGGTGGCCGGAGATAATGAAGGTGTTACGGGAATGGGAGTGCCCGAGAAACATATGGAGGCTCGTGAGAGACTACTTTCGAGGGAGAGTTGTTAGGATAAGAGTTGGCGGCTCTGAAGGATGGAAGGAGGTGACGAGGGGATGTCCGCAGGGGTCGGTGCTGGGGCCCCTGCTATGGTGTGTTCTTTTTGAAGGAGTGCTTCGCCTGGAGCTTGGAGAAGATACAAGTACGTTAGCTTATGCTGATGATTGCTTGGTGCTTGTAGGAGGAGGAAGTAGAGCGAGGCTGGAGGCGAGAGCTTCAAAGGTGTCGATGGCGGTAATGGATTGGTGTGAGGCAAGGAAGCTAAAAATCTCTAAGGAGAAAACAGTTTGTATGCTTCTGAAGGGCAAGCTGGACCGGGAGAGGATGCCTGTGGTGAGAGTGGGAGAAGGAAGTTTGAAGTGCGTGGGTGAGTGTAAATATCTCGGATTGAAGATAACTACAGGCTTGAGTTACCAGAAGCATGTGAAGGATCTGGTACATAGGATTAAGGTTATCTTCTTGAAATTTAGGAGGCTAGCAAGGGCAAATGGCGGTGTCGGCTGTGGTATGCTTGGGGCGGTTTACAGAGGTGTGATTGTGCCCATTATTTTGTATATCTGTGAGGTGTGGGGCGAAGCCCTAAAGGACATGGGAGCTAGGAGGAAGCTCATGTCAGCACAGAGGACCTTGCTGCTTGGGATGACGTTAGCCTATGCGACAGTGTCGCATGAGGCTATAATGGTGCTGGCGGCAGAAATGCCATGGGACTTGTTAATTCAGGAAAAGATGGCGGTGAGAAGAGATGTAGAGGGAGGAGTGGAGAAGAAGGAGGTAGTAGAAAGAAGGAAAGAAGTATCGGCTGAAAGATGGCAGAGAAGGTGGATGGAGACGACCAAGGGAAGAGAAACCTATGCGTTTTGGGAAGATATAAAGAAGAGACAGGAATTGAGAGTAGAGCTGGACCACTACCTAAGCCAATTCCTAACGGGACACGGCAATTTTGCCGCGAAGCTGGCAGGCTTCGGTCTGAGTGTGGAGGATCAATGCTGGCAGTGCGGGCAGAGAGAAACTGCAGAACACGTCCTGCTGGAGTGTGAAAGTTATGAAGATGAGAGAGAGGAGTTGAGGAGCAAGGCTAGGGAGAAGGGACTCCCATGGATGAGGAACAGCTTTGTGGAGGACGAAGACATCTTCGAGGTCTTCAGGAGGGTGGCTAGAAGAATTGGAATTGGATATGAACCTCCGGAAAATTTTCAAAGTCCCGACTTTTTTCTAGATCCAAACTTTCTTTGAACGCCCGTATCTCGGTAAATAATTTTTTTCGAGAAATCGCCAAGAGCTCTTTTATTCTTTAAACCTTGCAATACACAATAATCCGAAGTTATTTTATAAAAATTATGAAAAAAAAATTTTTAACCGATATGCACCTGGGGTTTTTGCGAGACGTTCCACAGGAACGTCTCATGGAAATTCCAGTACTCTTATAGGGAGGTGGTGGTGTCCTGAGAGTGAAAAATAAAAAGTAGCCAAAACCCTCCCAAAGTACAGTAGGGGCCTGTACAACATTTTAAAAATGGTTTTTAGCCATTTTTATCGAATTTTTGGCTTTTGACCGGTTTTTACCGGGATTTGAAGTAGCCGAAACGAGAATCAGTCTGGGCGGCGGGTGGCCGCTTTTGGCGGCCGCTACCGATCTCGAGGCTTGTCCTTGACCCACAGCATTTCCGCGAGCCCGCCGACGGTCCTCCGTGACCGCCGGTACGCAGCTCACACGCGGCGCAAACTCCCGGGCGGCTCGAGTAGCTCCACTGCGGCGGCCTTACGGTCCCGCCAGCGACTTTCTCGGGCCGTGCCGACTCTCTTATGGTAAACACTTCGCCTCACCGGGCGTAAGCAAAACGAACTGCGTGTTCTAGCCAAGAAATAGGGCTACCGGTCGCAGACCGGAGACCCTGAAGTGAGTTTCAATGAAGCTCGATAAAATGATTTTCGGACCGGTGTTCGCACCGAGTACCGACATAATCATCATCCCGAGTCGCCCGGGCAGTGGCGCGCGCGTCGTGGCGCGTAGGTCCGTGACGGGGCCACGTTTCGGCGTGGTTTAAACCTCGTGGCGTTCTTCCTACGGCGCGGCGCGTTAGCGCGGCTGACCCGGACCAAGCGGCTTCAACTCTCTCACAACTCTCGGGCGGTCGAGCCGCGGCTTGTCCGCGCGCTCGCTCCGCCTGTGCGAGTACGGCATCTGTGTTAATGCCGCGCAGACGAGATATCGAGTATATCCGCTGCTCCCTGGTTGATCCTGCCAGTAGTCATATGCTTGTCTCAAAGATTAAGCCATGCAAGTCTCAGTACAAGCCAGATTAAGGCGAAACCGCAAAAGGCTCATTAAATCAGTTATGGTTCCTTGGATCGTACAATCCAAGGAGCTAATACATGCAAACAGAATCCTGACCAGAGATGGAAGGGACGCTTTTATTAGATCAAAACCAATCGGGGCACCATCCCCGCACTTCTTGGTGACTCTGAATAACTTTCAGCTGATCGCACGGTCCTCGTACCGGCGACGCATCTTTCAAATGTCTGACTTTATCAACTGTCGATGGTAGATTCTGCGCATACCATGGTTGTAACGGGTAACGGGGAATCAGGGTTCGATTCCGGAGAGGGAGCCTGAGAAACGGCTACCACATCCAAGGAAGACAGCAGGCGCGCAAATTACCCACTCCCGGCACGGGGAGGTAGTGACGAAAAATAACGATACGGGACTCATCCGAGGCCCCGTAATCGGAATGAGTACACTTTAAATCCTTTAACGAGTACCAATTGGAGGGCAATTCTGGTGCCAGCAGCCACGGTAATTCCAGCTCCAATAGCGTATATTAAAGTTGTTGCGGTTAAAAAGCTCGTAGTTGGATCTGTGTCTTACGATGTCGGTTCATCGCTCGCGGAGTTAACTGACATGTCCTGTGGGTCGTCCTGCCGGTGGCGGTCCGGGCTCCCGGCGGTGTGTAGGGTCCGCCTGAAACATCCCGAGGGTTCCGGCCGCCGATTCAATCCCGCCGCGGTGCTCTTGACTGAGTGTCGAGGTGGGCCGGCACGTTTACTTTGAACAAATTAGAGTGCTTAAAGCAGTCTGATTTCTGCCTGAATACTGTGTGCATGGAATAATGGAATAGGACTTCGGTTCTGTTTTGTTGGTTTTAAGAATCCGAAGTAATGATTAATAGGGACAAGCGGGGGCATTCGTATTACGACGTTAGAGGTGAAATTCTTGGATCGTCGCAAGACGTACCTAAGCGAAAGCATTTGCCAAGTATGTCCTCGTTAATCAAGAACGAAAGTTAGAGGTTCGAAGGCGATCAGATACCGCCCTAGTTCTAACCATAAACGATGCCAGCCAGCGATCCGCCGAAGTTCCTCCGATGACTCGGCGGGCAGCTTCCGGGAAACCAAAGCTTTTGGGTTCCGGGGGAAGTATGGTTGCAAAGCTGAAACTTAAAGGAATTGACGGAAGGGCACCACCAGGAGTGGAGCCTGCGGCTTAAGGGGGTTTCGGTATGCCCTATCCTTCCCATGTTAATTTGGCCAATTTTATATACCTTTTTCTCAGAAACCTTTAAAGCTATCATTATCAAACTTTAGGACACTACTATTTAGACCTTTGTTAACATTTAGAGCGGAAGACATTATAAAAATCTATTTTAAATTTTTATTAAAAAAAATTATAATTATAAATTATTTTACAAAAAATTTAATAAATTTTTTATTTACAACAAATTAAATAATTTTTTTTTTTAACTTTGTTTCGCTCTAAATGTTAACAAAGGTCTAAATAGTAGTGTCCTAAAGTTTGATGATGATAGCTTTAAAGGTTTCTGAGAAAAAGGTACATAAAATTGGCCAAATTAACATGGGAAGGATAGGGCATACCGAACCCCCTTAATTTGACTCAACACGGGAAACCTCACCAGGCCCGGACACCGGAAGGATTGACAGATTGATAGCTCTTTCTTGATTCGGTGGTGGTGCATGGCCGTTCATAGTTGGTGGAGCGATTTGTCTGGTTAATTCCGAAAACGAACGAGACTCTAGCCTGCTAACTAGGCGTCTCCGGTATCCACAATAGTGCTACCGGCGAATTAAATTCTTCTTAGAGGGACAGGCGGCTTCTAGCCGCACGAGACAGAGCAATAAAAGGTCTGTGATGCCCTAGATGTCCTGGGCCGCACGCGCGCCACACTGAAGGAATCAGCGTGTCTTCCCCGGCCGAAAGGCCCGGGTAACCCGTTGAACCTCCTTCGTGCTAGGGATTGGGGCTTGCAATTGTTCCCCATGAATGAGGAATTCTCAGTAAGCGCGAGTCATAAGCTCTCGTTGATTACGTCCCTGCCTTTTGTACACACCGCCCGTCGCTACTACCGATTGAATGATTTAGTGAGGTCTTCGGACTGGTGCGCGGCGATCGCCTCGTGCGGTCGCCAATGTTACCGGAAAGATGACCAAACTTGATCATTTAGAGAAAAAAAGTCGTAACAAGGTTTCCGTAGGTGAAACTGCGGAAGGACCATTAACGTGTTATGTGGCACTGAGGTGCACAAACACCACTGACGAGCCGAGAGAGGCCGCGCAGAATGGGAGTGCTTGGCAACCACTACCCAGGGGAGTGTCTGAGCGAGCACTGCCCCGCAAAAACAAAGATCCGGGGTAGCCGATCTTCTCCGACACACGAGTTGTGTTTTCACGGTCGCAGTCACGAGATGGCGGGCCGACACATTTGCTCGAGCGGCAGTGAATGATGGCACTGCTTCAGAGAGTGCTTGGCAACCACTACCCTTCTGGCACAGTTCAACGGGCCCGCGGGCCGAACTGATGCACGTTACAAACATTATTTGTGTCCACACACGGTCGCAGTCACGAGATGGCGGGCCGACACATTTGCTCGAGCGGCAGTGAATGATGGCACTGCTTCAGGGAGTGCTTGGCAACCACTACCCTTCTGGCACAGTTCAACGGGCCCGCGGGCCGAACTGATGCACGTTACAAACAATTTGTGTCCACACACGGTCGCAGTCACGAGATGGCGGGCCGATAATAAATAAATAAAAATCCGGCATCGCCGAGATTTGCTCTGGAAAGAGCGGCAGTGAGGGTGGCACTGCTTCAGGGAGTGCTTGGCAACCACTACCATGCTGGCACAATTCAACAGGCCCGCGGGCCGAACTGATGCACATCACACACGAGTTGTGTCGAGACGCGCGCCCGGCCGTGACGGTGTCCCACGGTTGCAACGGGCGCGCTCGGCTGCAGTCACGAGTTGGCGAGCCGAAAGAGAGATCCGCACACATGAGGCTTAGGCCGATGATTAAGCGAGATTCGTTCTCTATCGCTCACGAGTTGTGCAACAACAACAACAATCTCCCCGGCCTGAGGGCGTCCCCTGGACGCTACGACGTGAATTCAAGCCCCGGTAACCGCACGTGGCTGGTCCGGTTGCCCATTTAATTCCATCCAGTAGCGACAAGTCGCCCCAGGCCCAACGCCCGCTCGTAGTAATCTCGTATTACAGAGCGCATTCCGCTTGCCATGGAATACAGCGTATCCCGTGCCCCGGTTCTCGGGGCGACGGATTTGTCGGTACGCGCGGGGACGGCAGGTCGTCCAACTCCACACGGGCACAGTCGGCAGTCGCGATGAAGGCGCAATTTCACCTGGCGTCAATAGTGGCTGGCGCGACTGACCCCGTGGAGATCGGCCTGGACCGAACCCCGCACAGTGTCGTGCAGCGTACGCGATGAAGGCGTCGTAGGAAGGTGCGCGCAAAAGCGTGCGTTGCCGGCATCCCGTCTCCACTGTGGTTCCCCTTGTACTTGCGATTTAAGCTTCGACCTGCCGCACGTGGCGGTCCCGAGGCCCATTAAGAGAGGGAGGTTGCGAAGCAGCAGCAGGGTGTGGCATACTACCGCGGGAGAGTTGACGAGCGATCCTCAATCCAGCGAATCTTATCTGAGCGGGAGGGGGGGTTCAGTGAGGTGCTGAAGTCTTCTGTGGGGGGAAGTTATTGCGGAAAAAGCTCCTAAGTGGTCTGAGGTGGTCAAGTCTTCACCTTCTGAGGTGGTCACTGTGAGGGGTCGGCCTAAGGATCTCCCTAATGCCGTCAACCTCACCATTTTCATGAATCCGGCTGAGGGGAAGAGGGCAGTTGAGGACATCCGCAAGGATGTCCTTGCCTCCCTCAACCCGGTAGCCGAGGGCCTTAAAATACTTAATTTGAGGGCTGCTGGAGACGGAAGAATGGCACTGGAGGCGCGCGACTGGGAGACCGTCTCCAAGATCAAGAAAAATAGGGCGCTGGCTGACAAGGGTCTGAACGTCTCGGATAGCGCCAAGGTTGCGCCACGTCTTATTGTTTATGATGTTGACAGCTCTTTGTCTGATGAGGATTTCGTATCTGCGGTCTTTGACCAGAATGAGATAGCTGGTGGTGTTTCCCTGGAGAAGTTCAAAAGAGAGTGTAGGCCAATCTTCAAGAAGGGCAAGAGGGGTGGGCCGAAGCACCATTTCGTTGTTGAGGTCTCTCCCTCTGTCCGCAAAACTCTGGTTGATGGGGGTAGGCTTTTTGTATCGTGGTACTCCTGCAAGGTCGAGGATTTTGTTGGGCTATCGCGGTGCTTCAAGTGTCAAGAATTTGGTCATGTCTCCAAATTCTGTAGGGGCAAGGAGGTATGCAGGCATTGTGGGGAGGTCATTCTCGAGATGCTTGCCCTGATAAGGCTAAGCCAGCAATTTGTGTCCCGTGTAAGGCTAGGCGGCTTCACCATGATCATGCTCCTGGATCTGGTGACTGCGATACTTTTCTTCGGAGGGTGGACGCAATGATGAAGAGAATCAACTATGGTTGAACCCGTTAGGGATTTGGTTGCTGGTGGACCAGGGGCTCTTGCTGAGTTGGTTGATGGTGGTGATGTTTTCGTTGTTCCTTGGAGACCTTCTGCGTGTGGTAGTTGTCTTCACTGGTTTGAGCGGCCCGGGTTGATTGCAAAGCACTATGCTGAGCTGCATCCTGGGGTTCCCGCCGTCTTTTTTCCGGTGTGGGAACTGCTCGCGCACGTTTGGTGGCGTCCACGCATCTCTTTGCTATCTGGGTCGGTGCAGGGGTCCTGTGGAGGTCGCCGATGGGGATTGCTTTTGTACCGAGTGCGGTAAGAGTTTTTCTTCTCAAATTGGCCTGTCGCAGCATAAGCGGCACCGGCATCCCGCGGTTAGGAATGTTGAGAGAATGGCGCCTCCACAACGCCCAGATCGGCCTTTGGGACCATATGAATGGTCGGAAGATGATACTTTGCGCTTAATTCAAGAGTTAGGGGGTGCTCCACCGCTTGGTCGCTACGCTGCTGCACTCATCCCAATTTTCCCTGGTAGGTCTATCAAACAGATTAGAGACAAGGTTGCCTCTCTGGTGCGGTCTGGTCGGTTGAGGGCTGGTGATCAGCCTGATATTGGTCCGGGCCGTGTTGGGGGAGTGGCCGATGTTCAGGTGCCTCCCCCTGGTCCTGTGGGCCTCCCTGGTGACGGGGTCGCCCCTGGGATTGGGGTGAGGATATTAATGGGGGGTGGAGCACTGGCATTAGGGAGTTCTGCTTGAGGGAGGAGCCGACTCACGAGTTTGGCTCTGGAACTCAGGGAGCAGTGGTCTTCGGTGGTTTCTCCGGACTTGGAGTGGATCGACTCCTTTGTTGTTAGAATCAGCAGATCACTCACTGAGTCTGATCAGGCGCCTGTTCGGCGTCGCCCGGTTAGGCGTGTACGCACTAGGGATGTCATCAGAAGGCGGATATATGCGTGTACTCAAGAGTATTATCCGAAATGTCCAGCTAGGCTGGCCGAGTGTGCTAGGGCTGGGCTTCCGGTCTGTTCCCTGGCTGACTCGCCCAGTCCGCCTGCTGAAGAGATCAGGGGGGTTTACTCTGCCCTGTGGGACTCTCCTGGTTTATGTCAATTTGATCCGCCTCCTGGCAATGAGGCTCACTGGATTGACCCAGTTTCTTCGCGAGAGGTCAAGGCTCGTATAAGGGGCATGAGGCCCGGTTCGGCTCCTGGGCCTGATTCGGTTAGAAAAAGGCATCTTCTTGGCGTACCTTGTGTTGATAATCTACTGGCAGGTCTGTTTAATCTTCTTTTAAGCACTGGGCAATTTCCGTCAGGGTGGTGTGTGAACTCTACGACCATGATCCCCAAATCTGGGAAGGACCTGTCAGTGGCTTCTGGGTGGCGGCCCATTACCGTTGGCTCGGCCCTTGCGAGGATGTACTGCGCCCTCGTTGAGGCCCGTGTCCGGCGGGTGGTACGTTTATCTGTGAGGCAATTCCTCTGTTTATCTTTCTATCAGGGACGCAGCGACTAGGTGCTATAGGCTTTCCCTGAAGCCGATGCAAAAGCTAAACCTGCTATGTAATTATGTATTCCCAGCCTTCTTTTACAGACTTATTGCGGACCCGCCTGGTTTGGTCGCCCTCCGGGAGCTGGATACTTTCCTGAGGTCTCTGGTTCGGACTATGCTCCACCTGCCCTCCGCTGTGGCGTCTAGCTATGTCCACATGAGGAGGGCCGATGGGGGTCTGGGCGTGCCGCGGTTGGTCGACCTCGTGAGGGCTACCAATGTTCGCGCGTTGGCCGCCCTCTCGAGGTCGGACGACCCAGTGCTGCGGTCTGTGCTGGGTGACCCTCGGGTTAGTGCCCTTGCGTCTGACATTAGGTCTTAATTGGCCTCCGCGTGACGAGGACGTTGTGGCCATCAAGAATCAACTCAGGGACATGGAGTTTGCCACCTTTTCCGGTTTGGGAAGCCAGGGTAAGGGAGCGGCTTGTTTCCGTAGTAATAAGCTCGGCAACAAGTGGTTGTGGTCTGAGGGTGAGCTTTACCCGGGAGAAATTATCGACCTGATCCAAATTCGTACGAACACTTTTCCGTCACGCGAATGCCTTGCCAGGGCATCTCCTGCTGAGGACATCTTATGCAGGAGGTGCTCCGCCAAGCCGGAGACTCTCGGGCATATTATTGGTGAATGCCCTGCTGGTCGAGGGCCCAGGATAGCGCGGAACGACCGCATCGTTGATGCGGTTGAGGCTAGCGCTATGAATCGGCAGTTCATTGTTGCGAGAGAACAGCTTTTCACTCCGACTGGCGAGGGGGGAGCCGTCATTGCTGAACCGCTCAGGCCGGATCTCGTCGTTGTAACACGAGATTCCGCCCTGGTGGTCGACGTGACTGTTCGCTTTGAGCAAGACGACTCGCTTGTTGCCGCTGCTCGTGAAAAAAACCAATAAGTACGGCGTGCTGGCCCAGACTGTAATGGAGAGATTTGGCGTAGGTAATTTTAGGGTGCTGCCTCTGGTCTTTGGATCTAGGGGGGGGTTCCCTTCAGCCACTAAGAGGAACCTGGGCATCTTGGGTTTGGGCAGCGATGTCCAGCTGGGCAACCTTCTTATGGGTGTTGTCCGGTCCACGGTGGCGATCGCCAGATCTGCTGTGATCGAGTCGCTGGGTGGACCTGTTCTGGGGCTGGAGTGGCGTCTAGTCCCGCCCTAGCCTTACATTGTCTAATGGGGCTCCTCCGTGGCAAAGGGGGTTTTCTCCCGTGCTGGGGGAGTGGGGGTGTGGCGTCCCTCCCTGCCTGCTTCTGGGCCAGTTTGGTCTTGCCCTGACGACAATGGGGTGGAACCCGGCCGACCAGTGCCGTGAGAGTTACTGGTACCGCGGGGTCAGAGGTGCCCCCTGCTGGCTTACCCCAGCCAGCGGGCCCTGACACGTGAGGTCGGACTCGCGGGGGTAGTGGTTGCACCTTCGGGCGCTGATAGTGTGGGGTTTCTCCATTCATGTGCGCACTATATTTTCTTTTCTTTTTTAGCCAGTGGCCTTTGATTTGATTTTCTTCTACCTTTTTGTAGGTAAAGTAGTTTTTTAGTTTATTAGGTTCTTTTTGTTTTTTTACACGGAGCGACTCCTCTTCCTACCCAGTTTCTGGGGAATCTACGGATAAATACTCTACCCGGTACGGGGCATTGCCGGCTACCGGCGACGGAATAGCCAAATGCCTCGTCATCTAATTAGTGACGCGCATGAATGGATTAACGAGATTCCCTCTTTCCCTATCTACATGCTCATCACAATATGAAAATTTGGGCGGCTCATGTTTTCGCTCTACAATGTTACACTGTCGCCAGAGGCGATTTTTTCCTAGGCTTCAGGGTTTATTTTTAGCAATGTAATTGAAACAAATTAATAATTTACACAAATCCATACTAATTCTACCTTAACTCTACGTATCTACCTCAATGTTACAACCTCATTGGCCCCAGTTTTAGTTGATTGGTATACAAATTACAATTTTAAGGATAAAAAAATTAAAGAGTTATAACTCATACTTTAAATAAATATTGACAACGTTAACATCTTAAGTATGTATGATTTATAGATTACCGGTATTACATCGTGGTGCTTGTGTTTATTAATATCGTAAAAGATTTATTGAAAATTAATATAGGTTTGACACAATATTGTATTGAAAGTTTATTTTGCAAAATTATTATTAATCTCTTAGGTAATATGTCAAAACTGCACACAATTATTATTCTATATTGCCTTTATCTATTTTCCTATAAAAGTTTTAACATATACATATTAGATTTATAGCATTTCATTGAATTTAGTTTGATATAAATATTTCAATGATTCTAGACACCAAGTAACAATTTAATTTATTTATTTATTTAACTTCCAACGGTCAAAAGACCAATTTACAACGGGTTACAGTTTTTACATAGTTTCTCAAGATGACTAATACTTATAAACACAAAGGGCCAAGCCAAACATGCAACGGAATTTAAAACTAAAAAAAACTTAAGGTATGAGAAGGGACAAGCCAAACATGCAATTGGACTTTAAACTAATTGGTGCTTAAGCCCTAGCTCAAGCACCAAGCCAAACATGCAGGGAACAATACAGCCAACACTATGCCACATTAACAATAAATAAAGCTATATGATTTACAATAAATATAACTATACTAGTAAAGGTAAATAAAATCTACATAATTGTAATAAATATTAACAGTATTGGAGTAACAAAATAGAATCTATAGAATTCGTAACAAATTTTAACAACGATAACAAATAAATAACAATAAATTTATAATAAATATTGAGGATCATAATAAGTAAATAGAATTAGGAAAAAAACTAATGAACATGCACCATATGTTATACTAATAACTACAGTTTTTATTGCCGAATACAGATTCAATGCAGTGCCTTCCAGTCCAACAACTTCTTTTTGAAGGCCTTCTCACCTGTACAAAACAGATCAATGTCGTCCGGCATGCTGTTGGCCAGCAGCTGGAGGCGAGGAAAGGTGCTGTGGAACAAGTACTGGGTCGAATACTGACGTCTAGCGAAAAGATGGGTGTGGCGCAGGTGTCGAGAAGTGCGGAAGTCCAGCTTGACAAGTAGATCTGGGGCATCAATGTTCGAGTTAATCAGCTTCCTCAGGAACAGTAGGTCATTGATTATTCGTCTTGTGTGAAGTGGCATCAAGTTTAACTGAAGTTGCAGATCATGAATTGGAGCAGTGCGGTAGTCGAAGCCTAGCAGCACACCAACAAAACGGACGAAACGGGTTTGAACGTTCTCAAGTCCATCAATCTGGCCAATCAAGTAAGGGCTCCAAACAGGTGAAGAATATTCCAGTAAGGGGTCTTACCAGATGGATGTAAAGGATCCGTAGAGCATGAATAGAGAACATGTTGCGGCTGTTCCGTATGACGAAGTATAGGGCAGAATTAGCTCGCTTACAAATATAGTTAATATGTTCTTGAGGGTTTAAATTAGGAGAAAGCATGACTCCAAGGTCCTTTATCATCAGAGAGAACGCGAGAGGGGTTGATCTTCAAGTGTGTAAGGGAATATGATAGGTGTGCTAGACCTGGAGAAAGATATCATAGAGCATTTGGAAATATTTAATGACATGTCATTATCATAACACCACTTCATCAACAGATCAATACTGTTCTGTAAAGCCTGGCAATCGTTGAGGGTTTTTATTGTTCTGAAGAATTTAGCATCATCGGCGAAGAGTAAAACTTTTGATCCTTGGGTGTACTGGACTAAGTCATTGATAAATATTGAGAAGAGAACAGGGCCCAACAGCGATCCCTGAGGCACACACCTGATATAGCAGAGAAAGGCTACGACAAACAGCCAGCAACCAGAACCCGAAGAGAACGATCCCGAAGATAGCTCTTCAACCACATCAAGAGGCTTCCACTGAGTCCAATAGCTTCAAGCTTGGCCACCAGGTGTTCATGGCTTACACGATCGAAAGCTTTAGAGAAGTCTGTGTATATGGAGTCCACCTGATGAGATTCTGAGAAGGCAGTGAGAATGTGATCTTGGAAGGCTAGTAGATTAGTAGTAGTCGAGCGTCCTTACATAAAGCCATGTTGTTCAGCACAGATAACACCCTTCAGATGGAATGACAACCTCTTCAGAACCAGGGATTCAAAGATCTTGGCAATATGTACCATAGTTCAAATTCATTTATGCTGAATCGCGGTAGGAAGTAGGCTCTTAATTAACTAGACGCGGTGCGTGGACATTTTTTTGTTCAGTTGGACCGGCAATCAGCTGATCGGTCAGTTGACGTAATCGGGTGATGCGTTCCTCCCGGCTCGCTGGAGGAGCGTGCAGTTCGAGTCTTGAAGCCACGACCGACAAGGTCCTGTTGAGAATCGCAGCTCTTCCTCTAACCCTATAGTGTGGGATTTAGAGTAATTCCATTTTTTATCGCGTGTAAATTTAATTCAAGTTTTTTAATTTTTCTTCAGTGCGTATTAAATCCCTATCAGCCTCCGTAATCTTCAAAGTAGTAAGTCCCGTACCAGCGTTTAGTTAATATCTTTGATTTTTTATACTGTTGTAATTAAAATTTTCTAAAGTTTCCCATCTTTCAGAGTCTGAGAATTTAATTACATTTTTTGAAGTATTGTGAATTAAATTTTGGTCATAAAGTTAATATCAAGTTTTGTGTTATATTGATTTTGAGTATTTTGAGAAGAGAACTTTTTATTTTATTTTGTTAATTTAAACCATTTTTTGAGAAGTATAAATTTTTAGTTTCATTTTAATTTTAATTCATTTTTAAATCAGACTCTTAATTAGATTTGTTCGATTGTGTGAAGTTTTGAAAGAAAATCGAATCAAAAGTTTGTAAACTTTGTTAATTTTTTTTGTAAACTTGAATTTCGGAATAAACCAAGTATTTCCGAAAAGTTGTTTAATTTATAAAGTATTAGCTCCATATAAATTTAAAATATGTGCTATAAAAACGGTACATAATTTGCGCCAATCTGCTATTTCTTTTTGAGCATAAACTTGTACAACAGGTTATTTACAGGAAAGAAACTTGTAAACTTGCATAAACTTGTCTGATACCTGTAAGTGTGTGTAACTTGTATAAGACTTGTATAAGACTTGTATGAACTTGAACATTGTGTATAAACCCTGCATAATTTTGTGTAGTGTGTAAGACTGAGGACTTAGAATAATATTGTGAGTTTGGAATATTTGATTTATTTTAAGAAAATTATTTTAAAATAAAAATGGAGCTAGCGCATGTAGATCTGTTGCTCAAAAAGGAATTAATATTTGAAATAAATTTTAGGGGCGGAAATGCTTCTGAAAGCGACACCGTCCAGAATCTTAGAAAAATGTTGAGGTCCCTTTTGAAATTAAATATCAGGGCCAACGCTGGTAATCTGAAGGGGCGTATAGAACCTAGCACTGCATTAAAGGAAATAAAAGTTGATTTGGAGGCATTATCTGTCAAGATAGGAAACTTGTCCGAGGAAAAATCGACAGGCGAGTATTTGAGACTAGTGTGTAGGCACAAACATCTCACTGTGATAGTTGATGTATTATGTGAGTTGTATAAGTGGGAAGGAGCGTCCTGAAAACCTTAATTTCAAAACTTAAGGATGGTTTGATTGAAATTAAGGCAAAACTAGGAAAACTTGGCGTAAGCGAGGAGGAAATAGTTAATTTTGAAACCAGTCTTTTAAATACAAGCCTGGAAGAGGAAGAATTCGAAGAGATGAGCAAGCCCGTATCTCAAAACGAGAAATGAGGATATTTTAGGTTTGAGTCTTCCCCAGGGGAAACATGTAGAAGGGAATTTTGCAAAATTACCAAATCCCCTAGAGCGATTTTTAAAAAATGTTTAAACCCACAGACGGACTAAATGTTTCAGAATTGTTGAATTATATCGAAATAATGTTAAAAATTAAGGGTGAAAACTAGCTTAAGTGATAGTGAGATCATAAATATGAGTGTAGGTTATGCCACTGGTCCACTTTACAATTAAAATGCTTCAATTTAAGGTAAATGCTAGTAATTTTAGTGAAGTACACAAAGGACTATTAGATTATTTTGTTCCATTTGGTCATAGAGAAGCCTTGAAGAGGGACTTAGTAACTAGATCACGAAAACCTGGTGAAAAAACTGAGCAGTTATATTTTAAAACGTTAAGCAAAATGCAAAATTGCTATTGTGTGATTATTCTGAGACCGAACTGACGGAAATTGATAAAATTAGGTATCTCATCTCAAGTAAGGGCCAGACTGGTATTTTGTACAAATCCGAAAGATTTTGCCGACCTTGACAACTTAATGTATATATGAGCAGAACGTAGCTTATGAAGAAGTGAAGGTATGTGAGGAACGTAGAGTTTGCAAATCGGACTTTGTTCAGAAAAGTAATGTAAACTCAACTGCTGCAAACTCGTATGTAAACAATCCCATGATGGTAAAGAAAGCAATAATAAAATGTTTTATTTGTAATAAACCGGGACATATCGCTAGGGATTGTCTTAAAAATATTCAGAGAGCACAGATACCGAGATTCGAAAAATCTGCGGTCCCAAAAAACTTATAAATAGGGGAGAATTCCAAGAAGGTAGTGCGAGAGTGGAATCTCCCCGGTCACGTCCCACTGACATTAAAAATAATTATAATTATGGAAGAGGTCGAGAACAAATGAGGGCAAGGGGTAAGAATAATGTGGGAAATTCCTGTATGAATGTAAAAAGGGCCGGACGTAGCCAAGGTTCAATGACCCTTGCCCGTTTGTAAAAGTGTTTGTTGGTAAGGGTACATATAATGTATTATTGGACACGGGAAGCGGAGTGAACCTGATAAGCGAAAGCATTTACGACTCATTGTTAAAGAAAGGACTGGCTAGTATTCTTGAACATACTGATATTAAAATGTTTGTCGGCAGATAACAACGAATTATCAATCCTGGGTAAATGTATTGTAAAAATAAAGATAGAATGTTTTTCTTGGAAAGTTCAGTTTTTAGTTTCGAAAAATTTGTCTTGGCCAATAATTTCTGGGTTCAAATTTTATAAAAGAAACTGGCATGGTGGTGGATTTAAAACAGGAATATGTGTTGGTTTTAAGTTTAAACCAGAAGTCACAATCGAGTTATTTCAGAATAATACAATCCTTATAAATAATATGAACCAGAGTATTGTGGTAGGGTGCAATAAGGCAAAGGAGGGTATTTTAAAAATTATTAACGAATTCCCTCAAGTTTTTACCGATAAAATAGGGCAAGCTATTGACTTCGAAATTTGACCTAGAAGTCAGCGACCCCGAGCCAGTGAGATTGAAGCCGTATCCGCTATCCCCCCCAAGCTGCAAGAATTAAGAAAAATTTTAGATGAACTGTTGGCACAGAATATAATTAGACCCCAGTGTGTCAAATTATGCTAGCCCCGCATTTTTAGTAACCAAACCGGGAAGTGATAAAATCTAGAATGGTGATTAAATTACTCAAAATTAAATAGTAAGTTGAAGAGAGTGGAACATCCAATTGGAGACGTATACGAATCATACCACTACTTACAAGGGTGTACTTATTTTTCAAACTTGGATTTGAGTAATTCATTTTACCAATTAAAACTTACGGAAAAAAGCAAACATTTAACTGGTTTTGTTACGCCGTTTGAATCATATGAATTCAATCGTGTACCATATGGGTTACACTTGGGAAGCGGAACAATGAGCCGCTTATTAAATAAAGTGTTGCAAGGTGTAAAATTTCAGTATGCTTTAAATTATGTAGATGACATAATAATATTTAGTAAAAGTTTACCAGAGCATATAGAACATGTCAGAGATGTTGTGGAGAGGCTGGCCAAACATGGACTTACAGTTAACCCGAATAAGGTGGGCTTTGCATGTAAAGAGATCAAGTTTTTTAGGTCACCTAATCTCTAAGGACCAGATAAGAGTCGACCCGGATAGAACTTCTGCCATTAGAGATGAGAGAGAGCCAAAGGACGCAAAAGGCGTAAGTAGATTTATCGGAGCGGTGAGCTATTTCGCAAAGTTCATCCCAAACTATGCAGACAAGGCAGCATGCCTAAATGAACTGAGAAAAAAGAATAGGAAATTTGAGTGGGACTCAGGAGTGCCAGGAGAGCTTCAACAGCTTAAAGGAAAGCGTAAGTACACCACCGGTATTAATAATAATACCAGATTATAGTAAGCCATTTATCCTATGTACGGATGCGAGTGACAAGGCAGCAGGAAGCTGTTTAATGCAGGAAATAGAAGGTGAGAATAAACCAGTGGCTTATTATTCAAAAAAATTCCAATGAATCCGAACAAAGAAACTTGACTGTGTACCAAAAGGAAGCACTTGCAGTGGTATGCGCGATAAACAAATTTCGCAGCTACCTAGAAGTAAGGCCTTTTACGCTAATAACGGACAATAGTGCACTAGCGTGGGTACTAGGCAATTTTAGGAAATTAGGAAAATTAGGTATGGTGGGCAGCTACAATTTTGAGCCTACCATTTCAAATTAAACACGTAAAATCAAAAGACAATTGCGGTGGCAGACTATTTATCTAGACTATTTGAATGTAGAGATAAGATGCAAAGTGTGGAGGAAATTGAAGAATACCAGTACGGTATAGAAAATGATAGTGTAACGGACAATAGCATAAGAGTAGCAATTAAGGAAGAAAATGTAAATAGTGTATTTGGTAAATAGCGTAGGTAATTTTCCACTAGCTTATACGGACTTTAAGGTTCACCAAACCCAGGACAATATAATACGAAAAATATATAATAGTATAAAAGGTGGTACTAACTCTGAAAAATATTTCTTGTGTAAAGGGAGTTGTATAGAAGTAAGCCTACTAGTAAGCCAAAGATATGTCTACCAGAACATTTAGTAGATATGGTGTTTAAGTATTACCATGAGTCGGAAATCGGGGGCCACTATGGAATATTAAAAACTACCAGAAAGATATGCGATTTATTTTACCATGCGGATCTTGCCGGGCTGATAAAAGACGAGGTAAAAATGTGCGAAGCTTGTGCGTTAGCGAAAACCGGTAAGGTTTATCATGGCAAACTGATTTCTGGTGTATCAGCTAGGCCCATGGATAAATTGTACATAGACATTTTTGGCCCTTTAACCATCGGTCTAGTAGTGGAAATATAATATCCTGATTGTACTTGACGACCATTCAAAAATGGTATTTTTAAGTGCGATAAAAGACGCGAAAAGTAAATCAATAATAAAAGTATTAGAAAGTGAAATTTTTAAAAAATTTTGCATATTGCAAAAATATAGTGTCGGACAATGCACAGTGTTTTTAGAAGTGTCGAACTAAAGAACATTTATTCGCCCGGGGAATCATCATCAATTTGTAACTCCATTTGTACCACAGGGAAACAAAAGTGAACGTCAGTTGAGGACAGTAAAACAGATGTTAAAAATTTACTTTAATTCGGATCAAACTAAGTGGGACACCACCAAATTAACTGAATTACAATTAGCAATAAATTGTGCGACCTCGGAAGCTACTAAAAATTCACCATACGAAATTATGTTCGGAAATAGGCCTAACTTGAATTGACCAACAGATGGAATATTAATGATTTATTGGACTGTGATGTGTCAAAGCCGGATAATTTGGATAGGTTTCAAAGAACTGTGTTAAACTTAAAAAAGTCCATTTCGGCTAACAGGAAGAGGGCAGGCTATAGTGATAAGGAATGTGAACACCCATTCAAAGTTGGAAGCCTTGTATACGTGAAGACACACTGGCTGAGTAACAAAGCGGAAAAAATTTCAGGCAAAAATGGCAAACCGGTTTTGTGGACCCTACAGGATTATATATAAATTAACAGAAGTGACCTTTATAGTTCAGGATATAAAGGATGAAAGATCAGTGAAGAAAGTACATGTTTCACAATTAAAGTTAAAGTACTAAAAGTGAAAGTTTGAGAACTCAATAAACATTAGCTCGGGGCAAAGGTCAGTATGTTTTATTTTCAGGACAATTATATTGTCGAAAAGGAATTGAAGATGGGTCTAAAAACAATAAATTGGCAATATAATTTATTTCTAAATTTACTTCAAGAATTGATTATATAATTATGTATTAATTTGGCCCAAAACACAAAACAAGTTAAGTATGAGAGTCCAGTAGCTTATTATAATAGTAAAAATAAATAATGGAATATAAAAGGGTGATGTGACGACGTTTTTATTTCAGCACATTGTATGGCTAAGATGAGAAGTCATAATATAAAATGCCAGTGTAAGTGTGTAATAGAAGTGTTTTGTTGTAAACCATGTAATTTTTCAGGGACAATGAAATGGCATTAATGGTGTATAAAGTAAATACACAGATGTATTCTGATGTATTGTGATATATCATGAGATATATTTCTTCCCTGTTCCTTCAAATGTAGAAGGACAGGGTAATTTTTGGTAATGTTGTGGTGTTGTTGTTCCCTGTTCCTTCCAATAGAGAAGGACAGGGTAATATTTTTTTGGTATACAATGAGTTTGTATTAATAGTGATAGTGATATGTAATATTGTTTTTTTTATCACTATATGAGGTTTTATTGTGTGTAAACAATTGATTAATTGTGCCATTGTAATCCTGTAAATTGATTGTATTGTAATTAACAACATCTGGTAATGGTTTACATTCGTGACACTGGCGCAGGCGTACACATAAGAACACCGTGAAAGACTGACAGCCATACAATTATACGGAGGGAATATTTTGTAAAAGGAATGTCCTCCAAGAGCTCAATGCCTCGCTGGCTGAAATTGTTATTAGATTGGAGGAGCAGGTAGCAGTGCTATTAGCGAACCAGAGCCAGCCAACCACGAGATCAACGAGGCCGCCGCACTGCACCGGCCGTACAATCATTGGAGAAGCTACCTGCCTCTACTCCTCACCTACCACATCCCTCTGCGATGGCTACCTGGGGACCCACACTGGACGTCGGACACCTTCTACCACATCACTCCTCGGACTACACATCACAGCCTCCACGTAGTGATAAGTACAAAAGAATTGTTATTTAAAAGTGTGCATGTGGAGGGATATTATTGTACTTAGTCCGGGATGAGTGTTTAAAGGTTTAGGTTCCTACCGTGATTGCAGCTTCGGGCTAGGGAAAATATGTACCATAGTTCAAATTCATTTATGCTGAATCGCGGTAGGAAGTAGGCTCTTATTAACTAGACGCGGTGCGTGGACATTTTTTTGTTCAGTTGGACCGGCAATCAGCTGATCGGTCAGTGACGTATCGGGTGATGCGTTCCTCCCGGCTCGCTGGAGGAGCGTGCAGTTCGAGTCTTGAAGCCACGACGACAAGGTCCTGTTGAGAATCGCAGCTCTTTCCTCTAACCCTATAGTGTGGGATTTAGAGTAATTCCATTTTTTATCGCGTGTAAATTTAATTCAAGTTTTTTAATTTTTCTTCAGTGCGTATTAAATCCCTATCAGCCTCCGTAATCTTCAAAGTAGTAAGTCCCCGTACCAGCGTTTAGTTAATATCTTTGATTTTTTATTACTGTTGTAATTAAAATTTCTAATGTTTCCCATCTTTCAGAGTCTGAGAATTAATTACATTTTTTGAAGTATTGTGAATTAAATTTTGGTCATAAAGTTAATATCAAGTTTTGTGTTATATTGATTTTGAGTATTTTGAGAAGAGAACTTTTTATTTTATTTTGTTAATTTTAAACCATTTTTTGAGAAGTATAAATTTTTAGTTTCATTTTAATTTTAATTTCATTTTTAATCAGACTCTTAATTAGATTTGTTCGATTGTGTGAAGTTTTGAAGAAAATCGAATCAAAAGTTTGTAAACTTTGTTAATTTTTTTGGTAAACTTGAATTTCGGAATAAAACCAAGTATTTCCGAAAAGTTGTTTAATTTTTATAAAGTATTAGCTCCATATAAATTTAAAATATGTGCTATAAAAACGGTACAAATTGATGACTGAACAACTAACCGGGCGATAATTCTTGACGTCAGCGGGAAAACCAGACTTGAAGATAGGTGCTATATAACCCAATTTGAGATTAGAGGGAAAGATTCCGGCAGCCATGAGCATGTTGAAGTATATGGTAAGGTGAGGAGATAAGACGCTACTGCAGAATTTCATAATCAATGGAGAGATGTCGTCAGGGCCAGCTCCCTTGTTCACATCAAGCGAATTCAGTACACCCTCCACCTCAGCACAGGTTACACAGCAGGAAGAGAGTGTGGTACATGCCTTGAGGTCATATATAGGTGGAGATGAAGATGGAGCCTTGTACACAGAGGAAAAAAACTTGGCGAACATGTTAGAGATGTCTTGAGGATTTTCAGCAAATTCATGATCGAGCTGCAATCGAGAAGGAAGTGATGGAGTCCTCTTGGAAGAATTGACAAAACTCCAGAAGACTCGAACGTTACTTTTCAGAGATGAGTCAATGGACTGAATATATGTTGAGTAGCATTCCCTCGTTAGTCTACTACATGCTGCACGAACACCACACAATTGATAATAAAGACGGTTATCAAGAGTTTGTTTGTAGCGCCTATGAAGTATCTTCTTCCTGATGATCACAGCTTCTAGTTCAGGGGAGAACCAAACAGGAAAGGCTCGTTTACCAACGTATTTAGATGGACATGCGCTCCTGATATTGCAGCTAAGTTGGAAACAAAATTCTGAAAATAAGTCTTCGACAGGAAACACTGTTATCGAACACAGGATAGTTCAGGACGCTGAACCCAGTCAAACACATGGGCTAGATCACATTTCCTTAGATTGGGAACAAATGCACTATAGTAGAGGTTTTCTGAAGTATTAATATCCAGGTCCATTTCCAGAGCAGGATGGTGACATTCCACAGGAAGAAGAGGGTCTGAGGCATTCAGGACTTGCAAGTTCACAGAAGAAAAGACCAAATCCAGAAGGACACCTCGATCATTGTAGATATTATTGTACTGCTTAAGATCAAGGAAATTCATAACATCATAAATATGTTGGGCTGATGTGTTGAGGTGGGTAAAAGAGACTGGACCAGTCCACGTTCGGCAAGTTAAAATCTCCAATAATCAATAATGGGTGTATGTCTTGAACAGTAATTGACAGTTCCTCCAGAATAGATGCAAATTCCATGTATTGGGTAGAGTTCTGATTAGGAGGCAGATATACACCACCAAGGACAAGAATAGAATTCTTTAGCTTCATGGCTGCAAAGACACATTCAATAATAAGAGAAGACTGAGAGAGTTCCCAGGAATCAAACCGGTCCCGTATTGCCACAATCACCCCACCACCACTGGTTTTCTGGCTCGATAGAGAGGTCCTATCACATCTATACACCCTGTAATTGAAGAAACCAAGTTCAACATTACTTATATCCCCTGTAAGGTTGGTCTCCACCAATACAATCACATCATATACGGAATGGCTAAGAGATTGGCGCAGGGTTACAAGTTTAGATCTCAGTCCATTGACGTTTTGAAAAAACACACTGATTTTCTTTTGACCGTTGGAGTCTAAGCGTTTTTTTGATTTCAACTTGGAAATAGAGGGAACTCCATTTGTACCTTATAGTCAGGTCATTCTCGCCAGCATTCCTCCTCGCTTCAAGGTCTGCTCTGAGTTTCTGAAGATGATTTCGCTCTTTAAACTGTGCGATCTCTAGACTTGCTGATTCCACCATCACCATTTGCATATTTGTCCGAGAAACGTTTGGCGAAAATTCGAGCTTGGTCAGCATCAGGGAAAATTACTTTTATCGGCCTGGAATTATTTTTCTTATTTACTCCAATTCTAAAGAATTTAATAGATTGGAGGTTAGCTTCCTGGTAAACTTCAGACAAAAGCTGTTTAATTTGCTGTTTGTCGAGTTTTCTTTTAGATTCAGTGTTTGATTGGGAGCTTTCAGCAATACCGTAAAGAATTACATTACACAGACGTTTATTACGATCATTGATCTCCATCAGGGTTTCCTCAAAACCACTACCGTCAGCCAGTCTTGCATCGACTCTACTCTCAATATCGGAGACTCTGTGTTCAAGACGCTCAATACGAGGCTCAAGTTGTTCAAATTTGTCATGGATAGCCTTGACATCATCCTGGATAAGTTTAACATTTTCCGGTAAATCGTTGAGGCGGTAAACTTTGGCTGAAGGTCGTCGATCTTTTGAGCAAGTGCTGAAAGAATTGTATTCAAACTAGACACAGACGGAGCGGTAACACAATCCACGCGTGTACAAAACCATTTAACTGAATTATCGCTTGCAATTTTCAGATACTCAGTCTTAGAAATCCCAACGCAAGTACGATGAAACCACCGATCACAGGGGCCATCACATTGGAGTCCTTCATCGGTATTTATAACTTTTTTACAACAAGGAACGCATGTTGACTTCGATTCCGAATCCATATTTGTAGATATTGTTTTTAAATCAGGGCTACTCAGTTCACCCCGAGTAAACAATCAACTCGAATTGACAGCCAGATGAATTGATCGGAGTAGAAGAGTTTCTTATAGTACAGCTTGTAGAAACAGAGTGGATGGTAGATGATCCAGAAAGGCTGTGGCAAAAAAAGTTTCGCAGATTACTCTATGTATGACGTATAGCAATGATCAAAGACAGGTGTTATTGACAGATGACAACAGTAATGAGGTTTTGTAAATATGCTGCATCACGTTAGTTGGTTTGTGGGGTTGAAGAAGTTAACGGCTCGTCAGGAAGAATTTCGGGTTGGCGTGATTAAAACAAATATCCACACTGAACTTACGAAAAGTGATGATCACAAAAACCACCGGCAAAGATTAGTAAACCACAGAATGACAGTAAACACGGAGCACAAATATCAACAAGCTTTTTAAATCAGCCACCTTGATTTTTTTTTCTCCTTGCATTTGATCTACGTCTCATCATATAATGAAGTTGTATATGATTTACTTGAGCGTTCATAAAAGTGGTTAGATTATTCTTAAGATTAACTATGATTACAAGGAGAAATTATCAGAACAAAAACATTTGTAAACAAACTAAACACAACCATAGAGGTACAACCATTTACTCATTTTCAATAACTGTCCTGAAAGTTAGAATATGATTCTGTAGTAATTTGGTGTGTAGAATTTAAATTTTAAACGCTGATATCAAACAGAATTGATAGATATACCATAAATTGTAAAAATCCAAACTTATTATGGGCAGGAATTTGTTTGCAAAATTAAAATTTTGAATGTGATTTATTTTTTTAACAAAAAACTCTACAAATCATAACTTTTCTATAATTTACACTGTGTACGACTATATGCTGTCTACCTCAACAATAGACTTAAAGTTTTTAAGCAACTTCAGTAAATTATATTATGGTAATGTATATCTACCAGGTTTACTTAAGAGCACAAATACTTTTAATTTACAAGTTTACCTGCAAAAAATACAGTTAAAGTATAGACCACCTGAAGGTAAACTTGCAACTAACATTTATTACAAAATAGGAGTACACCACTCAACGTTTAGGTAACATGATTCAAAGAGATTTAATGGAGAATTTCTTTGTAATTTATAACTTGAAAAGTACATTTCTTTTTCATTAGACACCTTTGCTACCACACAATAAGTTAGAGTATGATTTTATTATACCCAATTAGTGTGAAAGTTTATTTATTTATAAATTTTTCTTTGACGTAATAACTAGGCATAAACATATTCTTATAAACATTTTTGCTAGTGCTCTACCAAATCCTATGCCATTAACTATCACCGAACTGGGAAACAAGGTACTTTTGAAAAGTGATATAGTAATTCTTTGTTTGAAGTTTGTTTTTCGAACGATGGAAAGGATCGTAAAGGAAACAGGATTTTTTTTGACATTTGCCATCGTATAATGATTCCATGTTCACTGAATGATAGCAAACGTCCGGAAAAAATTTTTTTAAATTTGGAGAAACAACTGTGTTTTAAAATCCACTTAAATCCACAAAGAATAGAAATAATAATAATTGAATTTTGTATTTATATATTTTCTGATTTAGATATTGTGTGAATCGTTGGACTGATTTATTGACTTCAATTAAAACCCCCTCATGTAAATAATGACCACAATACAATACATGGCATCACGACCAATGTAGGGAGGGCTGAGTAGTTTACGGCATTCCAATTTTTAAAAAGGCCACCGCTGTGCATTTGATAACTGTTAGTGATGGTATTAAGTTTGATTTGTTACGTAAAAATCTATTAAACGTATTCGTTACAAACGGTTAATAGTTCTTGAAACACAATAAAAAATATATGTGATGTGATATTGTTATTAATTATTATCAATATTAATCCCTAAAATGAATTTACAAGTATTTCTAAATCCCTTTTAATTTTTAAAATAGATCTTATTTTAAGCTCACCTAAAAATGTAATTTTAGGTCTACGGACTATCACAGACCTTAGTAGTATAATATTCTAAATTCTTTTTATTTAATAGGTCTTTATATTTTTATAGGAAACATTAGGCCTACATATTACGCTTAGAAATACTAAGTGTAATAAAAAAACATATATATTATGTTTATTTATATACGAGTATATCAGTTTCCTAATGATGTGGAACATAAGGATACATTTAAGGGTGTGATGTAAAGTAGCTCAGCACCTTTTAAAATTCTGTTATAATCTTGATCTCAGCCCAGTCTTCAACACTTGTGAGAAGACTTCTTGAGTTGAGTCTATACAATGGGAGAGTTAATAACTCAGAAGTTGCGGCAGCTTACAACAGTTAACAACGAGTGACGTGATCTATTATGTAATTATCTTACTTCCTTAGTCATATAACAATACTGAAATGCTCATGTTAACAAACCTGCATATTTACTGACTCTTTATCATTTATTATACATTATAGACATTACAACCATTATGGTAGAAATAATTAAAGTAATTAATAAATGAAAAGGCAAATTTAAATTGATTACTCTAAATGTATAATTTTATTGCCTATTGTACTCAACTAAGTTTATAACACGATAAGTTAGCCGTAGCCCAGACACTAAAGTGCGAATTGGATTCTCCGTTAGAGAAATTAACGTATCACTGTGTTAACAGGGCTGTTACTGGTTATGGAAGAAGTACAGTCCATTGAAACAATAGTAGGAAGATTTATTATATATCTTTGTACTGTACTTTAGCAAATGATATGTAGTTTTGAATCAGCGCACGTTGTGAAAAATGCACGATGCAAGAAACACATTAGGAACACAATACGTCACAATAAGGTATAATCAGCCATATTATAACACAATTTCATAACCAATCATAAATTAGAAGATGCAAGACAACACTTAAATCAACTTGGATCAATTGGTAAATTTTTATTTGATATGACACATTGCAGCAATATAAATTTATATTTTTTCGAGCCCTTTCAAAAACCATGCCGGTCAATGGTGTTGGTTCGGAGGTCACTTTGAAACCGTAATCCCAAGGTAAATTATTAAAAACGGCTTCTTAGCCCTAACTTCGCCTGATAAAATAACACATTTTTACTTTACTTTTAATTTTTGATCCAATTGTGACAAAAAAATTATTTAGTTATATTGAAACTAACAACACCCAATGTCACGTATGCTGCTTCTAACCCATGCCTAATTTCTAAAAGCTACATTATGAAACTTAAAACAATATTGAAACATAATATGAGCTATTTAGATCGGATAGTACTAGTCTTTCTCTTAGTGCATTTTCAATGAACCAAAGTGAAAATCGTGAATAAAAAAATTAAAAAATAAGTTTAAAAAATATAATTCTAACCAAAACTTCTCTTGTGTGGTAATACAATCTAATTATTGCTCTCCTGCTATATTACGTATAGTTTCTGGCATCATCTGAATATTATTAGTACTGAAAGTGTTTCGTGGAGCAACATCGTAAATTTGCCTCCAAACTCTATATTGTTGTACTCTAACGGTATTTACGTATAGTACTCCCAGAAAAGCATTAGATATTTACTGTAGCGTATGCTGCTATTGTTTTGGGGGTATAAATTACATTTTAGCAGTTAATAATTGTATGTTATATTCCATGATTGTCTTTTAAAATTCTGGTTAGAAATGGTAAAAGATAAAAAAAAGATTTAAACCCTTTTGAATACTATCCGTATTTCTTACTCCTATCGCTATATTACCCTTATTCATATCTCACTCTTGCATTGTTCAATAGATCCTCTAAAATTCTTAAATATTAGATTATGTAAACGTGTTATTTATTACGTACTACTAACAACTCTTGCAATACAAACAAGTTTTAATAGTCTTGCATTTTACATTTAGCCGTGATGAATATTTAGTTGAGCATCAGCGAAGTCTTTCGGTTTTTCAATGATTGTTTTGCATGACGTTTCCTCTCGCGGTTACATACACGTATCTATAACATATTAATATTAGATATAAGAATAGTTAAAATATATCTTCATCCTTTACATGTTATGATATGGTTTAGACTGTTTCGAAATTCACAGTGTGAGGTGAAAATGGTTTTAATTAAATCCATTAGCCCCTGTACTATACAGAACTCCTTAGATATGAATTATAATGTTGTTGTTATCCCAATTCTCTGACCAAAGGAATGCTATTGTTGGATGCTATTTTGCATAATATAATTATTTTGATGTTTCCTTTAATATTCTACTTTTTTATTTTACACCAAATGGTAATTATTTTCCTAGGGGAATATATTAACTTTAAAGTACAATGTTTAATAATATGAGAGTTTTCAAAGATTTTATATTTATAATGTAACATAATGAAATTGAAGTGACTTATACCCTTTAAATTATAATTCATGTTTTATATTTATCCAAAGATAAAAGAGTTTGGTGATCAACACCATGGAGTTTGGCTAAGCTTTAGCAAATACTTTTATATTGTTACTATGGTTAACCATAATTTCAGTTGCTGTAATTGTGAAATATTCATAAAACCAGCAGTGTATAAATACTGATAGCAACAAGTAATGTGACCTACTCATAACTTGTATCATTCAGTTATATTTAGGAAAGTATGGATAAAAGTAATATAGATTTACAGGTTAAATGTTTCGCAGAGCGATAAGGTTAACTGTTTCCAAAATAGTTTTCAAATGTGGCAACGTTTTACACAATTAAATCTGCTTTTATTAAGCGAATGCTTATTTCTTATTCATTAACCGGTAAGAGTTTATTTATTCATTGAATACAATTACTTACATTAAATTCATGTTACTTTCATTAAATATTTTGAAAAAAAAATACAATGATATTTAACTGCCGATTACATATAATTAAAGTATTCCTACAAAAAATGCCACATTATGTTGTACAAAAAAGCATTAAGTAACTTTATGCTATTAATAATAATTCTTTCAACGTTATAACTTCGAGACTTTTCTGAACTCATTTGTTAATCAGATCATATTATATTAATTTAAATGCAAGAATTTTAATTCTTAATATCTTTTATAATATTTAACTATATATTTTAATAATACCAAAGTAAAATGTAGTATGTATGTTAGTATGTAGTGTGTATTTTTATCACACATACATGGTCTTAATAACCATAAAATTTACTTCTATTTAAGAGAAGACTAGAAGCAGGTACTACTTTTATTCTAACACTCCATAAATGCTAACGTTACGGTCCAACAGGGAAATTAAACCTTATCTCCACCCTAGGGAAGTGAAGTGGCGTGTTCTATTCAATCCTATAGGCAGATACTTGCCGAGAACTCTTTCAATGAGTTCCTTAAAATTATTAGTTAAAATAATCTCTATGACTAGAAAAAAACGTTTTTATGTATCCTTATTTAAAATTAACTTTGGTGTATGAATTTTCATCTTAATTAATTTCAGTATTATTAGAAAACAGTGCCATTTCAATAACATTTATTTCCCTATTTAGCCGTTTCAAAGTCTTAAACCTAGTTATCTCCCCGGCTCATATTCTTTATTTATACAGTATATTATGTAATTTTTGTATGTTGTGGCTGCAGAGGACTCTACTGTTTAAGAGCGCTCTGCATATCCTTTTCAGAGTGGCAAGGATATTCTGAAATTCTTGCACGTTGGTGGAGTACTTATAGTAAATTTTGCCTTTTCAAGTAATTTTTTTTTGTTTTATTTCATTTTAATATTTCCCATTAACACGCTGGCGTAAGTACGACGTTTCGCACTTACGAGTAATTTTTTCTCTTACTCGAAAGTATAGTTTTTATTTAGTGTTTAAAGTTTTTGAAGGTTCAGAGCACATGGTGAACTTGGTTTCTGTTGATATTTGGGAACTTTTGGCTCTAAACTGGAATTAGTTTTGCTTGCAAGTTATTATCTTACTCTTTTAAAAAGACTTCACCAATCTAATTTCGATTTTGGTATTTGTTCCTGTCAGTAACTGAGTTCCTTTTCTAGGCTATGTTTTAGTTCAAATTCCTTCTGCAGCCAATAATTTTTGTTTATTAATGTTTAGCTGTTTATTTTGTTTCGTAAACGAACCCAGAGAGATGGCTGAAGGTTAATTTTGCTAAATTTAGAGACTTTTGAGGAATATATTTTCCTTTAGTATATGTAGACCTTAAAAACATATTTTTGAAGTTTACTAGTTTACTAACAGGTCAAATGCCACCAAATTTGTTATTTAGACTCCTGTTAATAAGCTACTACTATTGGCCACCAGAGATTTGTTGTATTTCTATTTTATATTTTTTACCAAGTGTACCTTGGCCTATGTTTTCTTCTTTGGCTAAGGCGATTTTAAGGCCAACTTCCATTCGGGTGGGCTTTTTAATTTATATGTGAGGTGCCTATCCCCTGCTTTTTACCAAATTTGAACCTTTTCTGTCAGTAAATTCCTGTTTTATTAATGTTAAAAAAAAAAATTTCAGTATTTTAGGCTTTTATAACTATTTATTGGAATGTCTTAAATGTAATTTAAACTTTTATCCCTGCTCTATATTTATAAAAAATATAATCAGTTTCAGCTGGTAGATTTTATTTTAACTTGGCTACAAAAAATGTTACCGTATTAATTAAATTTGGTAACAAGCTATTTAAATTATATTTACTTATTTATTTTAAGTATATAAAAGGGTAATAGGCTGAAACATGGTTTCAGGGTCCAGGAGAAGAACTCTTGCCACCTACTGCTTTCTTATCATTGGTGGTCGCAGACACCAGTTTCCAGGACTTTCCTGCTCTGCTGGAAAAATGGCCTCCATGATGACATGAAAATATCTCTAGTCAACATCTGTAATACCCTGCTATTTCTTTAATTAATTTACTTTGTTATTTGATGCCAGTTATTATGGTTTATATTTTGTTATTTAGTTTATTATTTTAGTTTTATTTGAATTTAGTTTTATTTCTTCGTTTTTCATTAGGAGCCCGCCCTTAGCCAAAGGATACCGGGTGGAATTGGAAGTTATTGTTTTAAATTATGGCTGTTCCTAGTTTTTTATTTATCCAGGTGCACCTGAGACACACGGAAAATTGAGGGTTGTAATGTTTTATTTTTAATTGTTTGGCCAATACATTTATTTTGACATAGAGTTTCTTATCTTGGTTAAAGATGATTTTTACTACTCTGTAGTGGAGACTTCGAATTATTGCATGAATCTGATCACGCTATCCACGGTGTTTTTCTTTTTTCCTTCTAGGTTTAGTTCTGATCCGCCATCCCGTTCGCCACCATGGGAGCTCGCTTCATAATTGTCTACTTTGGGTGTGCATACGGGTATGTGCGGTTTTCTAGCCATAGTATTGCTTCCTAATAATTTGAGTACTTTATTTAATATTTACTTTAATTCCCTACGAGCCGGAGTTTCCTCTACACTATCCAAAACAATTAGAGCGACACTAGAAGTTTGGTACGTTAGCCCAATTATATGACCGCAGAAAGGATACTAATCTATCCCCCGTAACTTAATCTATTTTTTTATGGTTGAGTGTAACATACTCCTACTTTTAATTTTAAACGATGTCATATATATATAATATATATATATATATATATATATATATATATATATATATATATATATACATTATGATGGAGGAAATCATTAATTTTCCAGAATTATACATAGTAATATAACAGTTTTCATAAATATAAAATTTAAATTAAAATAGTCGTTTTGTTGATAACAGTAATTCAGTATGAAAACTAAAATATAAAATCCCTAGTTTACAAGGCCTTGATAACTAGGGATAACAGTGAAAACGTAGAAAGATTTTGTTCAGTTTCATTTGAATGTTTTTTACCTCTTGATAGGAGAAAATATATTATATATAAACTTTTGGGTTGGTGATGCAAATCTTATTTAAGTATTGCCTATGATATTATTTTATTTACATGATAATGTTCTTAAAAGTTGTTTTTCAGATTTATATTAGAATACTTATGCATCACGTGTCACAAAACAATCTTCTCCCAGGTTTTATAATAAAAATAAAGTCTATAGGTAAGTTAATTCTTGAAATATTCTGGGGATGTTTATGCTACACGTGTTTAATTTTCTCTTGGCACAAAAAGCTTATATATTTCACATAGTCCTACAAGAATCTTTACAAGATATTCTGGATAGGTAAGTTTTGGAGTTGTAGGGTCCGCCTCTTGTCGAGATCCATGAGGAAGAATTCACGGCACTAATCGTAAGTAATGCCCCCTCAACAATAGGTTAGGTGTTGGCATACCCTTAGGTATAGACTAGGAAAGACCTTTGTCATTTAGAAAACAAACCCCACCAACTTCAAAAGTCATTATTTATTGAAATTTCCGGTTAGTGATGTGCAGCTCCTGAACATCCATAAGGTTGCCCATATGTTATTAACACATCGGTTTTAAACCAGCCATAAGTGACCCCTGGTGGGTAATACATTTGTATTATACCACATAAAAAAATTCTATTGAACAGTACACGATAAATTTCAAAGTAATTTATTCTGAAAATTTCTCATACTTGTTATGGGTAGTCAAAATACCAGCGGTACAAATGTCCTATAACACTGAGCTCTATTCCATTAAGTGATATGAATCATCATAAAACTTTATGTTGCTTATACCGAAATGATTTATCTTGTAAATTGTTTAGTCTATCTATAGATATCACGCGGAGAGTCAATGGCGATACAAATAGAAATCAAACATTTCCATACTCTTGAGTGATGAACTTCACTAAAACTGAGCATTATCTCTGCTTCTGGACATACTTCATAACTGTTAAGAACACGAATGTTGTTAACGATAATGTACGTAAATTATTTAAATTTGCAATTAAATCTTTACTGAAACCTTCTTTCTTAGTAATATTGGAAGGAGAAGACTATCTTTATAAGCTGATGAATATCTTTTTATAATTATTTTCAAATGTAAAAATTAAAAATCTTTAACTATTCTAAGATTACCACCGCATCATATGTTCTGGATATAGCTTTCTTGATCACAGCTAGACTAAAAGTAGAGACAATCTTGCTACTTATAAAACTCTTGTAAAGTGATTGGATTTCCTCACCAACAACATTGCACATTATTGTTAGTTGTATTTAAACATGGTATTGTGGTGTAGAACCGTGTTGATCGATTTTACAAAATTCATTGTATGCTGCCTAGTTCAACAATAATTTTATAACTGTATTGGTGATACTTTTACACAGTTGCTTTTTTAACTATCATTTTTGTTTGCTGAAATAACAAATCACACAAAACATACATACATCAACACTGTTCTACACCACAATACCATGTTTAAATACAACTAACAATAATGTGCAATGTTGTTGGTGAGGAAATCCAATCACTTTACAAGAGTTTTATAAGTAGCAAGATTGTCTCTACTTTTAGTCTAGCTGTGATCAAGAAAGCTATATCCAGAACATATGATGCGGTGGTAATCTTAGAATAGTTAAAGATTTTTAATTTTTACATTTGAAAATACTTATAAAAAGATATTCATCAGCTTATAAAGATAGTCTTCTCCTTCCAATATTACTAAGAAAGAAGGTTTCAGTAAAGATTTAATTGCAAATTTAAATAATTTACGTACATTATCGTTAACAACATTCGTGTTCTTAACAGTTATGAAGTATGTCCAGAAGCAGAGATAATGCTCAGTTTTAGTGAAGTTCATCACTCAAGAGTATGGAAATGTTTGATTTCTATTTGTATCGCCATTGACTCTCCGCGTGATATCTATAGTTTAAAACTTGTAAGCTTAAATTTGATTTTAAATAACCTTAATTCTTTCAGAATGAATTTAATACCTTTATGTTACATTAGTTTTTAAATAATAAAATCTTGTTTGAAATCATTAATATTTATGTAATTAAAAAAACTATATTAAAAATATTATATATATAGAACAGGCCAATTTTAATTCTTTCCGATGACATTAAAAAAAATTAAGTACTGTTTATTTATTATTTTTGAAGAATATTAGTATCTTATTCGTCTTAATATAAAAGTACTCAATTGTTGTAGTTTCAATCTACCCATGTATTTTGTATTTTTTGGAAACATCGCTCACTTATACAACACTATTGTTTTATACTTGGCTAATCATATTTAATGTTGCCTTCAAGCAAAGAAATTTTTCGTGTAACTATTTGCTGCATCATTAGGTACCATCATTCAAGTGAAAAACTCGATTAAGCATTTAGTTGTAAATTTATTACAATCTTATCTTTTAAATTTCAGTTACACATAAACCTACGTAAAACTGTCCGCTAACACTCAATTTAGCGTTGCCTATATACAAATATAAAATGTGCTATAAAATGTCAAAGCCCTTTGACAGTTCGAGATTTTGTGTGCACAAGCATACAAATATACACAAATGAAATTTCGTTTTCCAAAAAGCTTCGTTAACGATTAAGCCAATTCAAATTATAAAAATATGTATTAATTGAGAGTTACTTGGGAGCACAAGGCGATTTTTCTATTTATTTGATTTTATACGCGATAATTAATATGGTTACTCCAGCAGAAGATTTTGCACCTGAATGGTTTTCACGTCACACCGAGTACAGATATCACTGTGTACATTCAATATAGTTTGTGGTTTGCACACGACATGGCATTAAGCTTGCGTTACCTCCTTTGATCGCATTAACCTAGACAATAATAGCTTGACTTTACTTGATCGATGCTCAATCATCCTAGCGTATTATATAATGTTTCTTATCATGATTATGACTAAGCCGTATATTTTGAACAGTTAGGATCCGGTTATGTGATTTAAAAATTATATCCGGGCCTGTTGTATGTAAAATACGTAAATGCGTTTGACTGTTGCACGTATTATCAGTACTACCTACCGTTCATTTCCACAGTTTATTTAATATGGGCAATTTACTGTAAATCCTGCTTGCCTATGTTTAATGAATAGACAGCTGTTACGTATTTTTGTAATAGCTGTAAGCTTTGTAACTACTATTAAACATGTTGTTGTTATTACAATTTGATGGCGAAATCAACCATTATATAAATGTGTAAGGTTTCCTTTAATCAACCTAATATTTTCTACTTACAATGGGAAGGAATGGTATAAATTTCTTTTGTTGAGTTATTTTCAATAAATAAAATTATTACACTTCACGAAATAAAAATGTGTATGGGTATTTATCAAAATCTTTTAAGTATTAACATATTTGGTTATTTTTACCTGTATTTCAGTGAACGAATAGCTTTTTCCTAATTCAATTGAAGGAAAATTTATTTATTTTCATTTCCACAGTTTATTTAATATGGGCAATGTACTGTAAATCCTGCTTAACTCTATTTTATGAATAGACAGCTGTTAAATATAAAAGTTAAAAAAAATTAGTCTCTCCGTTATTTTTAAGGTGATAACACATTTTGAAGGCAGATTGTGACCTTCAGAATTGTAACTGGGGAAATTGATAACCAACTAAATTGGGCTGAGGCAATATTGAGCAATGTTTTGACGCCTCAATTAGTAAATTGGTTCATAAATAAACAAAGACCAATGTTTAAAAATTTCCTTAGCATGTTTTATATATATATATATATATATATATATTAATGTACATAAATGGAAATATAGTTCGTGATAATAATCCACTAGGTATGTAATCTTATGTGTATCAAGTTATATATGTACCTAGTAAAATTAACTGCATTACAGTTAATACCGTGCACTCACGTTACGAAAGATCATTCATCTGTATTATATTCACAGGTTTATTTTACACATAAATATAGTGTTTAAGATATTTTAATCTGACTTTTCATTTAAAAAGGTGTAGTCTGCAAATTATGGTAGCTCCATAATCTTTTACTGCGGGTTGAAAATTTTAATTAGTTATATATCATTCATGGTGTGATGTAGCAACAAACACATCTTTAACACATAATAATAATATAATGATTTAATGACTGCAATGTTAATACATTTTGATGAATATTAATGTTAGTATATACAGTTATTTGACCTTTTCTAAAAAGGTTTTTTCTAATAAGTATATCTGAAATCCTTCCATGAAATTTGTTATTCTGAGGTCCCAGTAAGTTCATGAGTTAAATGGTTTGGATTTAATTACTAAACAAATTATCCGGGATTTTAGCGGTACCTGCGCTACTCTCTGCTGGATGTCTGCTACTTTTTACTAAAATAAAAATGTTGAGAATAACTTTGCGAATTAAATATTGTTTAGCAGAAAGAATGTACCTATACAATGGAATATCTTAAGTACATAACGGCATTTCAAGAATTTCAACTATTCGCTTTAACGTTTTATGGATATATTTGTAACTTATTGAAATCACAAAATGTTCCATCGCACACACCATTACAATCAGCATAGGTATGCAAGTTTACAATGGGTACGTAGCTGGGAGCGGCCAAAATACATAATAAGCTGAAAAATCATTAGTATGATTAGCTAAGATAATTTATTCAATAAAAGAGCTAAAAGAAGGAACATCCCAAGTAAAGCCTACGACATACCCTTATCCAAAATCTTAAAACAGTAAGTACCTGCACATTAAATGGCTAAAATTCTATAGATACAGCATTTTCTGCCATTATGATGAGTCTAGGCCAGCCAGTCTACCACATTTCCAAGCCCTCCCACCCACAACTGTTTCAACACATACACACATCAATGTATGACAATAACCATAACATGTTGAGTCCTAAATAAAACATACCGCACCTATTAAAAAATAACATTTATACTGCCCGTGTTTATTTTCTGTAATTTACACGGTTAAGAATTGTGAGCTAGGACCGCAATTAATGCTGTATAAACTACTTTCAATTCATATTGCATTTAAAAAGATAAATTAAGTTGACATTACTTTAGATATAAATGAAAATCCAGTTTTGCCAATTAACTTATAACGTACTTCTCAATCATAGGTATTTTAAATGTTCAGCATGTCATTATAAATACAAGTGGGTATTTCTGATTTCTTGGTACTTTGACAGGGATGTATTGCTTCCCCTACCCTTTTACTATAAGCATTTGTATTCTAAAAAGATACTCATACATCCCGTACATTCAGTATATCATAAAACTAAGTTATTGCAAGGCAGCTTTATCCCCAAAAACCATTAGACACGAGAAAATGGATGTTCATATTTCAGTACATCAAGGGAATTTACCATTGGACGTGTACATGTGAAATTACAAATGGGAAGTGGATGTGAAAAAGGAAATTCATGAGGGATACGTGAACATACTCTTTTACTGCTATACACAAGCACTTCTGCCTGGTACAAGTATTTTCCCTTTGTATAAAAAGCATGAAGTCCGCTATTCAATATGAACTTTGAGACTGGATTGAATAAGCCACAAGAGCGTAGTAAATCAAAATTATGTACGTGTAGTTTTGGTACTAATTATATACTTACTGCTCAGTTACCTTGTTTACTTTCACGTTTCTATTCAACTAAATAAATGTTGATGAGATACTGGAAGTAACGGCTCTTTCACAGGGAACTATAAATTATTTTCTTTTTTCAATAAATAATACTATATACATTAAAATAATATTTTATTTTTAACTAAGCTGGTATTTACATAAAGATACTTTGAAATAGACTCTCTTACTCTACCAATTATAAGAAGAATATTGTATAATGAATATTTTGTCTTTCTAAATTAAATTATTAAAGACAAACAATAGGTTTACAAAGTATTGTGTTTCAATAGGAAAAACATTAATTTAATTTATTATAGCTGTTCCTTCTTGTTTGAATACAATCGAGATTAAATCTGTGTATTTATTATATTCTTGAAAAAAATTACAAACTGAACTGTTGTCAGTAGTTAATATACATAGGCATCTACTGAAGTTTAAAATACATCTATGTATTCTTGGCAATATAATGATTCATATAAAGTGATTTTAGATTTTATAAAATGTCGACCCGTGAATTATGACAAATACAGTACTAATTAATAAACGCAGAATACTTTGGAAATAGTGCTATAACTTAGCATTGTGTAGGCAAATTTCCCAGAACAGTTCACTTCAGGATGGTTTGTACATTGTAGTTGAACCTGCACATAGTGTAAAGCAAAAAAAAGAACTTATGTTTTCCTTATACATGAGCAGCCCACGCAATACTAACCACGCATGTTGAGATATTGGATTAATATTATTCATCAAGAGGTTTACTTTACTATTTTATGTCAAGGATGTTTTGCCTAAAATGAGTGATTTCCACTCTCTGCATTGACTTTAAAAATCTGGAACGAAGCTGGTATCCCTTGTACCATCGTGAAATGACTGACATATGGACCTAACATATAAACTAGCTATCCTACCCTTAACATTACCAATCCTGAATACCCTGTCACTTAAAAAATAACTCTAAGGTCCTGTAGGACTATGTACATTGAAATGTTTACCTATATTCTTGTTATAAACTATCAAGCAGTAATGTTCATAACGTTAAGTAATATTATTTAGATAAATATAAAGAGATTGACACAATATTTGCACATATTACCTTTGTCATATTATTTTTGTCATTCACAAGAGTTTTAGTTTTATTTAAGATTTGTCTCGTAAAATAAAGATAACAAATTCATACGCCATATCATTTAAAAGGTTCTAATAGAATAAAACAATTTTCTATAGATAAATAGTGAAAAATACAATAGTTAAAGTAAGAAAATAACTAAAGGTTAACTTGTAAGATCCCAAAGTTATGTCTAAGAATAATGTGAAAACAGATATACTGTAAAAAATGTAGAAGTTAGACAACTGCATTTAAAATAATTTTTTCCAATAATAAGGATTGTAAATAAATATAAAAAAAAGCAATATTTAAATTGTATAGACTAAGTGACAATATACATATACATAACAAGCAATACATAATATTTAAATATTTTTTTAAAAGTAAGTAATAACCTTGAAACAAATAAAAGGTTTTAAACAAAAACAAGTAATGATAAACTAAATACTCAAATCAGTTAATGAAATTTGCTGACTTCGTAATAATCATAGCTTAATAGTATTTGTAACGAAGTAACTTAACTAAGATAGATCTTAAAATGAATCAGCTGACGAGGTACTTTACGTTGATGTTTCTGCTCTAGCAGACATACTAAAATCAGCTGTTTCAATCTCCTCTTTTGTCCTCATTCTTTAATCACAAAGGTTGACTCGTTAGTGTTTTTAACTCAAAGGATTGTCTCTCTCTCCCTAGTAATGTTCCTCTCAAAGGAATAAAATGAAAGGGTTACCTTGTATTACATGTAAAAGCATTCTTCCTTTTTAGGCTTACGGGTCCTGTGTGACGATTAGACAATCTATTCTTTAGATCAAATCACTTTCAACACTTTTAAAAGTTATGTTTGACATATTTAATACTTGCTGGGGGGATACATATCCATTCAACTAAGTTAGACACAAACCGAACAGTACCTCTCATCGCTTCTGCAGTTTATTTTAGCCGGGGCGGGGCTATATCGCGATTAGCCGAAGCTGTACCTTAAGAAGCCAATTATAGGTTACTATTACACTGATATTTCATTAAAACGATAATAGTTGATTTTAATTATATTTTACACTATTTGACAACCAAATACTTCCTGTTTCATATTGTTGAATCTGTTTTGTTACGCGCATGGAAACATGAAAACTTATTTACTTCAAACATATCATTCTAATTATTGATGACAAGATTTTGTATACATATTAAAGTTGTGTTAAGTAACCTAAACCAAACCACTCTTTTTTATAAAATAAAAATGTATTGCAATATGGGCGGTTTATTACAATTCGTTTATGTGAATGTTAAGTTTTCGCTTCATATCCAGTTATGTGTAGAAATGATTTAACATTGAATCTTGTTCTATCCTGCATTTTATGATGTCTCCTAGATGAAGCAATGGGATGGTGAATCTTAGAGAAGTAATTATTTAGTATGATAGTAAAATTGAATATTTAATTTGAAGCACACGAGCTTCGTTTCGAATTTCAAACATATTGCATCCTATATTATCATTATATGTATTCCTGTGATAGCTTTTTGAAGAAATATTTTATTTGAGAGCCTGTTATTAGACTATGACGTACATTTTTTACCCGCGGTTATTATAAGTTAAATCCTTGATAAGTATATAGGACTCTTTTACTTCGTATACAAACTGTAATATATCTCTTAGTTATCCTTTATATGTTATATGGCGTATTTGTGGAACACATATTACAAAAATGGTTTTTGCGTTTATGGAAAGTCCAATACCTTATTTAATTATAACGTATATCCATCATGGTCTCGTCACATGTTTGTTTTCTCTCATAGAAATCTGGAGACATTTAAACTCCAATTATATTGATATTTTACTTTGTTATAACATACTTGGAAATTAAGTTATTAATCTATTGTAATATTGCATTGAATGGATGTTTACAATATACCTGCATTCTTACTTAACGTAATTTTGTCTAAAGCAAATGACACTTTTCAGTAACAATTCTCTTCCTCCATTACCAACATTATTCCTCTTCTCCAATTAATCTGTTGTCTGCCAGGATTTACTGCACCCCTTAAATGGCACGCGATCGGATATTTTCTTTGCGTTTTTGATAGACTCGCAAGAACTGTTCTGTATGAATCTTGCAACATAAAACCTATAGTAGTAGTGTACCTTTAGAACATTTTTGCACTATTACCATGTTTGAACAATATTATTAGTTTTATTTAATATTATTAGTGTTATGTAAATATACGTAAACATATTAATATGTCAAATAAAATGCATTGCCATATTTATTAAAACCATTGTAATATTATAATATTCACTTGTAAAAACATTCTAAACAATTTAAACAGAGCAATTGAATGAAAATTGTTTTAATATAAGTTTTTATTTTCTTTAGAACCAATAAACAGTGAAGGCTTAGAACTGTACAATTCAGGTACTTAAGCACCGTATCATGTATGCATTTATATAAAAAAATAAGAACATACATTTAAATATTATTTTGTATCTTAGTAATTTGTTACAAAATCAATACATATACACCACACAAATATTATATAATGTTAAGGATTGATAACGTTTTTTTGTCAATTTTGTTATTAATGTAATAAGAATTTTATCGGCAAATTGAATAAAACAACATTCAATTTATTATTAGTTTTTTTAATATCCGAAAAATATTAAACTGCTCTATAATATGAATGTATATTATTAGATTAATTGCATACAGGATCAAGCTATAAAATATAAACTCGTTTGCTTGATTTATACAGATGGTTGGATCTAGGTAGATATCGTTAAATAATATAAAAAAATGAATAATTTCCTTTAAATTACGAATATATTTTTAAAGGGTAACCTTGTTATATATTTTATAGTGGAATGATGTCATACGTATTCAGTTTTCTTGCAAAAACAGCACTTAAAAAAATTATAATAGCTAATCGGAGTAGTGGAATAATTATATACAAATTCCTTAGACGGATGATATCGCAATTACATATTAAATTATAATATTTAATTATATTTAATTAAATATTATATATGCAATAATATAAGGTAGACATGCATTGTATTACAGATCAATTTGATTACCGCTTAGTAAACATGTTGGTTTACTACTTCATATTGTACATTGATAACAATGCATTAAGGCAGTTTAGAACAATAAGTATGTAATAGTTTTAATAAAATTTCAACGAAATTAGTGAATACATTCAAAAGTAATAGATGCTCGCAATGATTTACGGTAATAAACGGGTATATAATTATAAAATAGTATTGTACATTTTACATACAATATGAGTATTTCTTATTTATGACCTTCATCCTCTTAGGTCTATTGCAATATACTTTAGCCTCAAGCACATTTTTTTTATCCAGATTTACATCATAAGGCAAACCTTAAAACAAAAATTTACAAAACATACCCATACTACCAGAAATGCCATTGCATTCACTTTCTATCGCAAGGCAATCAAAGGTAAGGTACTCAGCAGCTTCTTCATAGAGCAATGCAGATAATTTGAGATGCGTCCACAAATGTGCCGCAATTTATCACACTACCTGAGAATACACCAATCTACCTAATTAAATAATCATATATGCAACTATGGGCGAAGGTTACTGCTGGACTAAACTCAGACTCGGATGCATCCTATAAACCTCTTTTATGTTTCGAGTAAACGAAAACGGCCCTAAGGAGCTCACATCTAATAATTCCACAAAACAGTTGGGATCCTGTCATGTTGGACGGTAAATGTAGATTGGCCAATCCCATTAATGACCAGGAACCCAAAAGACAGTTACATTGTTAATTCTGAAAATGGAACAAAATAATACAAGTTTAGAATTGAAGACACAATATTCAATACCTTCAACGCTGGGGCTGTATAAAAATTCGAATCGTCTTGCTTCTGTACCACAGACGAATATCCTCTCAAAAAAAATCCTTAATAGATGTGACATCTGCATGATAAGCTGTGCTTAAAAGACCCATACGGTTTACCAGCTCCCCGCATGGTCTCCCTCTCACGATTGAAAACTCCTGGATCTCATTTTGTTTTATACTAACTTACAAAAAAATCAAGCTCAAATGCCCTTCCTTTGATTAATATCCCATTAATATGATACTTCTAACCTTCCTTAATTACTTTTAAAAGTAACAATTTTAATAATATTCTTTACATTGAACTTCATGAATTGTACGATCAAGTTTACTCAATGTATTTTTAAAAGTTTTTCACTCAATGCAATACATAAATGCAGTACAAATTAATTTGTATAAAATATTTAAATTTGAACGTTAAATTAATCCTCTTGCTTGTGTACCACAGATGAAGATCCTCGCAAACAAATCCATACGGTTTACCAGCTCCCTGCATGGTCTCCCTCTCACAATCCAAAAAACTGGATCTCATTTTGTTTTATACCCACCCACAAACCACTCTAGTTCAAATGCCCTTCCTTTTATTGATATCCCCTTAAATGATACTTCTAACCTTCCTTAAAACGGAATCCACACGAGCCGGAAGCAGCGTAGTGAGGCAGTCATCTCGGAACGAGAATTGGTCGGCGCCACTACCTCTTCAGTCGAGAAGAGGAGTGGTAAGAGGAAGAGGGCAATGCCAGGTGAAGTTGCAAGACTGGAGGTCAACTTGCCCCCTCTAACGATAAGTGACTCGGTGGGGAGTAGCACGCCGGCTAGGGCTAGTCCTGAGCCGATCACTCCACACCTGAAAAAGAGCCCCTCTAACGCCGAAAGGGTCCACTCAAAGGAGCAACTCTGGCAAGAAGACCGTCAGAATAGGAAGAAAAGGCTTAGAAAAGAAAAGCAAGCTGCGAAGACCGTAAAGAAGAATTCCGAGGCTGTGCAGAAACAGGCAGCTCCTGCCGCCTCCTCTGCAATGGCAAAGCTAAGGAAAGAAGAGAGGAGGAATACGCGTCCGGATGCAGTCCTCATTCGACCAACCACTGGGAAGTCGTATGCGGACCTGCTAAAGGACATCCGTTCAAAGATCAAACCGGAGGATTTGGGGGCGGAAGTCAGGGCTATTCGTCCGACCCGCACCGGCGGTCTTCTGGTGGAGCTCGGGTCGAAGACCACAGACAAAGACGGGTTCAGGTCGGCTTTGAAGACGGCCATTGGCGAGAGCGGCACCGCCAGTGTTTTTAGAGCCTAGAGTCTCGATAGAGATCCGAGACCTGGACAGTCTCTCTACGGCGGAGGAGGTTCAGGAGGCTGTTGAAAGGGAGCTCGATGCTAGCGCAGGGGTGGTCAAGGTGTTCCTGACACAACCAAACAGAAGGGAGCAGAAACTCGCAGTTGTCTCTCTGTTTGAGCGGGAAGTTAATCAGCTGCTGAGGACTGCAAAAATCAAAGTTGGGTGGGTTAATTGCAGGATTCGTCGAAGGGTGGAAGTGACCAGATGCTTCAGATGTTTCGGCTACGGCCATCTGCAGACGGACTGCAAGGGACCCGACAGGAAGGCATTGAACCTTTGCCTGAAGTGCGGGGAGAGCGGACACAAGCGCGATACCTGTGCTGCTAAGGCAAAGTGCTTTCTCTGTGCTAACGAAGATCAGGACACCGTTGACACCAAGCACACTCCTGGATCGAGAACCCGTCTCACGTTTAAGAGAGCTCTTGAGGCTTCTAGAACAAAAAGTGATGCGTGTTCTCCAAGGCAATCTCCATCGTAGTCGAGTAGCTAACAATCTTCTTTCCCAGCTTATTCTGGAAAACAGATCGATCTGCTCATCTTAAGCGAGCACTATCGTGACCGGGTTGGACCCAACTGGTTTCCGGACTATCTGGGGACCACTGCTATCTGGGTCCCGAATACCAACGTGTTGGTTAAAGGTCACGGTAGGAGCAGAGGAATTGTATGGGTGAATGCCAGCGACGCAATTTTTGTGAGCTGCTACTTCTCACCTAATGTTAACATAGCAGATTTCCGGAATCAGCTGGATGACCTAGAGGATATTATCTTGACCCTAGGTAACAGTTGGATAATCTTACCTGGAGACTTCAACGCCAAGTCTGTAGAGTGGGACATGCCTGCGACGGATATAAAGTGTTTCTGGATTTTGGAGATGGCAGCCCGGACCGGTCTAGTTGCCTCTAATGTGGGGAGTGCACCCACTTTCAGAAGACCAGGTTACAGACAGACCATTCCCGTTGTCACTTTTTCGTCGGAGAGACTCGCAGGAAGAATCACGGACTGGAGGGTGATCGAGGATTATACCGGTTCCGATCACCAGTACAACACCTTCAGTCTTATTGGAAGCAGACTGAGCCGAATCGTACCAACTCGGGCTTCAGGCTGGAATGCTTCTAGGCTCAGTGCTGAATCCTTGTCCTTGGCGATTGACGAGGGCAAGGAGACAGTTCTCTCTTTAGCTGGTAGTACCACAGACATTGTTGACGCCAATATGAGTCTCATTGCGCGCGGTTGTGGCGCCGCAATGCCGCGGAAAAGATCCTTGGGGAGAAACAGACGCTCGGCTTACTGGTGGACGGAGGATATCGCCAATCGACGGAGAGTTTGTTTGAGGCTTAGACGGAAGGTCACCCGGGGAAGAAGGAGGGGGGGTCTGGTTCCAGAAGCTCTAATGCAAGAGTACAGGGATGCCCGTAGAGGTCTCAGGCAGGCGATCACGGTGAGCAAGGCCTCCAGGTGGAAGGAACTCAAGGACGATCTAAACGCCGATCCTAGGGGACTGGGCTATCAAATCGTCATGCCACGGCTAGGTGCCCAATATGCTAGCCCTAAAATGAGCGCAGCCGAACTGGAGGTAATAGTTAATGCTCTCTTTCCGTCTCACCAAATTAGGCCGAGAGGAGCACATCGCAGTTCGTCCCGAAAAGGTACCTCCGTTCAGTGAACTAGAGCTGAAAAGTGCCATCGCTTTGATGCGCTGTAGGAAGGCTCCCGGGCCCGATGGAATCCCAGTGGAAGTGCTGAGAGTAGTGGCTAGTGGTTCACCGCAGCTGCTGCTTAATATGTATAACCGCTGCCTGCTGGAAGGCGTGTTCCCTCCTCGTTGGAAGATCCAGCGCCTGGTGTTGGTCAGCAAGGGAAAAGGAGACCCCACAAGCCCGTCCGCATACAGACCCCTCTGCATGCTGGACACAGCGGGGAAACTCCTCCAGCGTTTGATCAAACCTAGGCTGATCCGGGCTGTTGAAGCGGCGGGAGGACTATCTGACCGCCCGTTCAGTTTCCGCGCGGGTCGTTCTACGATTGGTGCTGTCGGCGAGGTTGTCAGAGCGTTCGAGTCAGTACAGCAGGGAGACCATCGGTACCGCGCAAACTGGTAATGCTGGTAACACTGGACGTAAGGAACGCCTTTAACTCAGCCAGTTGGGCTGACATGCTCGGTGCCCTACAGTCCACGTTTTTGATTCCACCTTATCTCTTGAGGCTGCTAAATAACTACCTTAGGGATCGGAAACTGGTCTTTGGAACGTTGGATGGACCTCGTAGTAGGGAAGTGACGGCGGGTGCTGCCCACCAAGGCTCGATTCTTGGCCCAGACCTGTGGAACATCATGTACGATGGGGTTCTTCGTATGGAGATGCCGCACGACACCTTCCTCGTAGGTTATGCAGATGACATTGCCGTGGTCATAACCGCGAGAGAGTTGGATGAGGCGCAGAGATTGCTAAGTCTAGCTCTGAGGCGAATACTCTGCTGGATGGGTGAGCATGGACTGTCTTTGTCCACCGAGAAGACAGAGATCGTGCTTCTCACCAGGAGGAGGATAGATCCCGTCGTGCAGCTAAAAGTCAACACGGAGCTCATCGATACCAAACGCTGCGTCAAGTATCTAGGAGTGAGGATGGATTCCCGTATGACATTCTGGGACCACATCGCCTGTGCGGCCGAGAAAACTGAAAGGATTGTGGCCAATCTGAGTAGGCTCATGACCAACGACGGTGGACCCGCAGAGGCTAAGCGCCGAGTCCTCATGTCCGTGACGAACTCGGTTATCCTCTACGGTTGCGAGATATGGGCGGATGCCTTGCGGCAGAAGCGTTACAGGAAGAAGGTCGTGGCGGTGCAGAGGAGAGGAGCTCTCCGCATTTCATCTGCCTATCGTACCGTTTCGGAGCCGGCCGTCCTTGTGATTGCAGGGGTAATTCCCATCGATCTTCTTGCTCTTGAGCGGAAGCGTGTATACGATGGGAATAGCACTGTCAGCCGTGCTACTGCCCGTTCACACACAATGGATGAGTGGCAAACTCGATGGGAGACGGAGAGTCGAGGACGTTGGTCTTTTAGGCTCATAGGTGATCTGAGGGGATGGACCGAAAGAGAGCATTGAGAGGTAGACTTCTACCTTACCCAGCTTCTCACTGGGCACGGTTGTTTCGGCTTCTACCTTAAGAGAATGGGGAAGATCCCGAGGCCGGAATGCCAGTACGGGGATTCGGATGCGGACGATGTCTTGCACAACTTCTTCAAATGTAGAAGGTGGGAAACAGAGAGTAGGGAGCTGGAGGCAGCTATCGGGCGTGTTTCACAGGAGACTCTTATAGAAGAGATGTTGTCCAGTCCCGAATCGTGGAGCGCTGTCGCTTCGTTCTGCAAGAGGGTGCTAAGGCAAAAAAGAAGAGAGCAGCTATAAAGCACCAGAATAGCTCATGCTGGTGGATATTAGAATGAAGTAATGCCCATTGGGCGAACGATGGCACCCTCTTGAAGTAGTTGCAGAGATGCGTTCCCGAGAGGGTTTCCAATGCCTGGACCGGTAGGCTTTTAGTGGGTGAGAGTCCCACACACCAGGGCGAACACCTGTCCCTGACGGTGCATAATGCATTTTCCTATCGTAAAAAAAACCTTCCTGAAATAATTTTCAACGTAGCAATGTTAATAATACTCTTTACATTAAAAACTACATGAATTGTACGATCAAGTTTATTTAATGTATTCTTAAAAACTTGTCGCTTAATGCATTACATAAATGCAGTACAAATTAATTTGTATAAAATATTTAAATTTTAACGTTTAAAACAACGCAGTTTGTCTAAGGATTGTAAAGTATTGGCTTTATAGTAGTAATACTTTATGGTATGTACTTTTGTAACATTTTTTTTTTAATTTTGACGTGAATCTAACGAACATGGAGGGATAAATATTTTATCAACACGTACCAATCATATGATTATGACTTGTCACTGATATATATTTGTTAGATAGATAAAATTTTACATAGAACTTTTCAGAAATGCTTATAAATAGGACAAATTTACCAACAATTGTGAAATAAAAAAAAATTATTGGAAGAAAGTAGAAGAGGGAAGAAAGTATTTTATATTTAGACCGTCGCGTTGCATATTCTACAGGAGCAGTGTAAAGAATCAAACTTTGATGGAAAGTTCGATTCAGGATTATTCAGATTTAAGAAGCTTGTTGGAAAGCATTTTGATAGTCTAATGCTTTCCAAGTCATGCGGATTTAACGCTCAAAGGTTTCCTGATCTGTTACAAGTTTTAAATCGTGCCAGTATTTTAGATCACAAACAAATTATAAATTTTTAAAACATGTTTTACATTAATAAGTCAGCTTAGAACATAGATAAAAGTATGTTTAATCTATTTAAGATATATTTAGTAACGTAAAAACAAATTTGGTCATATAATTAAATGTTTGTAATACTGCTCCTATCGCTAATGTAACCAAATGATTTGAGTTTTAGTCTTTATATTGACATGGAGGATATATCTCTCAAAATGTGAGGATTATCAAGTCTATGTTACGTACTCATGTACTGTATGTATATTATAAGGAGCCTTATAACCATATAAAGCACCACATATATAAAATTGTATATATTTAAATCTAATCTGAGGTCCCTTAATTACGAATAAAATATTTACGAAGCAGGAGGCAAAGTTTACACATAATCAAAAGAAGCGATGATATACAGTATATAAAAAAGTATGTTTTCAGATTTCTTTCTGTATTTATATATCTAAATACTTAACATTAATTTCAGATAATTTCAATTACGTTTCAAAGTCTTCCTATCTGTTAGGACAACACACACATCCTAGCTAGTAACAAATGTCTAGTCAAAAACGTTATCGGTTCGTTAGGAACGTTGCATATATCGGTATTACCTAACAAGAATTATATAACTACCAGATGTTTCCCACACCATACATCGCCTAATTGTATCGTGTTTTTTGTTATTTACAAGGATGTATATTGTGAATAATAATTGTGACTATTTTAAAGCCCACTGATACCAATTATTATAACATTAACTCGTATCAGATAAGAAAAGGAAGAGTACAAGTATAAAAATAAAGGTCGCTGTATTTTTTATTCAATATCTGATTTGTGCCATGCTTGGAACATATTATAAATTTGTACTCAATAAAAAAATTATCGATAATCCTGATTTTTAAACAAATTATATAAAATATTAACGTCGATATTGAAAATAATGTCAAATTTTGTATTGATTTTGATGCTAGTTTCCATGTGTGAGATAACCAGGCAGTTTATTTATATCACAATTTAAATTTGTCGACGTTCATACAGGTGATTGATGTGGTGTAACGTTACCAACTTTGGTTTAATCAACGTTGAGGTGGTGTAAACTAACTTTCAGTCAATTCCAACATTTCGTATGGAAAATTTGGATCTAAAAATAAAATTTGTAATTTTTAAATGTGACAATTTACAAAAAGTGAAATTGGATAATATGATAAGAGTTTTAGGAGAAATAAACATTTTTTTAATAGTAGGAAATGAATACAAGAGTTTATCAGGTAGATTTTGCATACAAAAATCAGCCTATTTTAATCGGCCTAAAGGTAGTACCCTATGTCTGTATCAATTCACTGAACATAACGCTTAGTTCTCAAAATACGTGAGGACAGACTTACAGATATATACACAGAAATTAAATTTCTTTTTCTGAAATCTTCAAAAAAGCTTAGCAAAATAAAATTGTAAGAAATTGCAGTAATTGATTTTTTATACAAACATCAGCCTATTTTAATCGGCCTAATGGTAGGACCCTATGTCTGTATCGATTCACTGAACATAACGCTTTGTTCTCAAAATATGTGAGGACAGACATACAGATATATACACAGAAATGAAATTTCTGTTTCTGAAAATCTTCAAAAAGGCTTAGCCAAATAAAATTGTAAAAAAATTGCAGTAATTGATTTTTTATACAAAAATCAGCCTATTTTAATCGGCTTAATGGTAGTACCCTATGTCTGTATCAATTCACTGAACAGAACACTTAGTTCTCAAAATACGTGAGAACAGATACAGATATATACTCGTACACAGAAATTGAATTTCGATATCTGAAAAGCTTCAATAAAGATTAGCGAAATGCAATTGTAAAAATGTGCAGTAATTGATAGGAATATTTACGTGGGAGCATAAGGAAATGTGTCTAGAAATATCACTGAAAAACGATATTGCACATGAATGGTTTCCACGTAACGCTGAGTACAGATGGTAACGTGTTCATTCAATATCATTTGTGGTACGCACACGATATAGCATTACGCCTACGTTACCTCCTTTGATCACATCAACCTAATCACCATTAGCTTCACTGTACTTGGTCGATGTTTAGTCATCCCAGAGTATAACAGAACACTTCTTTATCATGATTAAGTGGTATATTTAGAACGGTTTTGATCCGTTTATACGTTTTAAAAAATTGTATCTTGTTTAGTTATCTGTTAAATATGTTCCGACGTTTATCTGTTTCACGTTCTATTAATTCTGCCTACCTTTAGAAATTTGGAAAAAGTGGTAAATTTTGTAATTACTAACAAACATGTACTGTTATTATACTAATTTAAGGTGTGTTCTAATCAACTTTATATTTTCCACTTACTATTGCAAAGGTTGTTATCAATTTCTTTTAATTCACCAAAGCTTTGATTAGTAATTTTCAATAATATTTTTTTTACATTTTCTGAAAAGAAATATATAAGGTACTTATTGACATTTTTCAAGTGTTAACATATACTGGGTGCTTCAAAACAATGTATACACACTTTGAACTTTCATAAAAAATTTATTTACCGTTCTACAAAGCAAAGTTTCAGGAAATTAGAAAGCTTAAAGTCCAATGTAATGGAAACGTAAATAACAAATGTTAATACTGTTCAAATTGTTGACCTGCAGCATCAACACAATTCCGAGTACGAGTCACCACTGATTCTGTACATCGTATCAAAACGTCCAATGAGATTTCTCTACACACAGCTTGAATCTCATTCCAAAGAATGTCTAGGTTACGTGGTTTACGTTTGTACACCCCTTTTTTACTGTGCCCTATAAGAATAAATCCAGTGGTGTAAGGTCTGGAGAGCGTGCTGGAAACTCGATTGGTTCCCTGCGTCCTATCCAGTGGCGCGGCAAATATTTATCCAGGTAAGCTCGTACGTCTCGTGTGTCCCAAGTCGACCTGAATGACCTTTATGCACATCACACACTGTTCCATGAACTTCGAATTTGTCTCGTATGCGTGTAATAATGTGTAAACAACAAAAATATATTGCATTGTTGACTATCATCTTTCTTGTATCAAAGGCAAGTGACTACCACCCTTTTTGTAAAGTACTACAAATCTAAAAGTGTCTGTATCTTGTGGAATATCAGTCTTCTTGTTAAAAGCACAACACCTACAACTTCTGCTCAACATAAACTCAGTGTTACCAATGAAAACTAAAAATTGAAAAAATGGACTATCATCCTTTTTGCTTTGGACTCTTCAATTGTTAATCTTGAAGGTGGTTCTGTATCATAATCCCTTCTCCACTGTCTTTGAACTTCATTTACATTCTCAAACTTCCAGTACCACTTAATAACCTGCTTACGTTCTTCAAAACTCAAAAGTACGTCCGCCATGTTGATATTACAAATTCTAACTAACAATATAACATAAAGGGACGATTATGCTGCCACCTGGCGAAGAAATATAACATTAGCCTTGTAGAGCGGGAAAAATACGATAGTTTAAAGTGCGTATAAATTGTTTTGAAGCACCCGGTATTTGGTTATTCTTACATGTATTTCACAGAACCAATAGCTTTTTCTAATTTAATTGAAGAATATTTGTACTTCCACAGTATATTTATTATGTGCAGTTTATCCTATTTGCTTGCATTTAATAAACAGATGGTTGATTAAATATAAAAATTTGAGGAGCTTCAACGTTTCTATAAAAGTCTTCAACGTCCTTCTTGAGCCAAAAAGGTCAGTTCTGGCATCTGCAGAAATTCTTTGGTATATAGTCTGATTCCAATGAAACGTCACTGGGGTTTTCAGGACGACCACAGAATAAATTCTATTTTGTTGAATGGACATACCAAGTCCTACTCATTATACGCTTCCAGAATTCATACCGTTTATACATCGGTCACTTCTATTTTAAATGTATGAATATAATTCATTTTAGATATGTAAGATAATAAAAAATAAATTTAAGGATTATGTTGACTTCACAAATCATAGTACCAGCTCACCGTGTGTTCACTGTGTGGCGGGGAATGTAATGTGTCAAGTTATATTATATTACGATACAAAGGTATATTTAATCGTAATATAAACTGATTTAATCAACTTAAATATAAACTAAGAGAATCCTTGTTTAATCATATCAAACTTATATTTTTATTGACAAACTATAAAGTTTTCTCCTTTGGATAGCTTTAATTAATTAATGTATTACAACAAAACAGTAAAAGTTAGGATGGATTCGTAGAAATGAAATATAGAAATAACATAATGGACTAAAATATACTGAAAGGAAATCAATACGTGGATCTTTAACAATATAGGATGTTTGTTATTTTATAACAACATTGTTAACCAATATAATTATGTAATACATATTAGTAACTGTTATCGTAAATAAAGTATTATGAAAATGTGATTAGTGAGGATAGGGTGAAATATTCATAGTTGATATTGTAAGAACATACAACTAAGAGTTCATTAGAAAAATATAAATTAGGTTTATATCAAACTTTACTAGTTTTAGTAAATAATGAAGCCTGGAATACATTTTATTTTAACTGACTACTGGAAATTATTTAATGCAGGTGTGATACTTTATAATTTGTTTTAGTACAGATCTAGTTTTTTGTGAACCGTTTTGTTCTGAGTTCCCAGTAACCACATGGATTGATTGATTTAGACTTAATTACTGAACCAATTATCCGACTTTTAGGTAGTACCTGCGCAGAGTTTGCGATTCCTGAATACCTTTGCGTAGTAAATAATACTTAGCAGAAAGAATGAACCAATAGAATGAAGTGTTGAAGAGCGCGACAGAATTTCTAGGAATGTGTGAGTTCTCTACAACTTTTTATGGACATACTTTAAAAATTTATAATATCGTTAATCCCGGCTAAGCGCCTATTTCCTCAATCAGCACAAGTACACGTGCTTCTAATGAACAAGGAGCTTGGAAAGGCCACATCACGTAATAGGCTAAAAACTCATTGTATGGTTATCTCATATAATTTTTTAATTAAACAGCCAAAACGAAGAAATTCCCAAATAAACCCAACGACAAGGCTGTATCGTAAAGCACAAAAAATTAAGTAAATATCAACATAGTAAATAGCTAAAATCTAAAGTTTTGTGCCATTCTGAAGACTATACGCTAGCTAGCTTACTAAGTTTCTAATTTTAGAGACCCATTAAGCCGTTTCAACAGATAAAAATGCCACTATAAAACATGATCCACGACCTGTGGGATCCTTAATTAAACATTCAAAACTTCAAAAAAATGTATACAATTTTACTGCCCGTCTTAACTTTTTGCAATTCTTGACATTGAGAGCTAGGAGTGAATGAATACTGTAGAAAAAATTTCCACGCCTATTACCTTAAAACGTGTAAATTGAGTTTACTTTTCTGTAGATAAAAAGAAAATTCACTTTTCCAATTAATTTATAAATTAATTATCTGATCAGCGGAATTGTAATTTTTTAGCATGCTATTAATAGTACAAGTTGGTATTTCTGATGCTACTATGGAAATAATGTATCGCTTTTCCCTCTTTTTTATTGTTAAACAGTTGTTTATTTTCTGTATATTTATAACATCGTAAAGTTATTTTATTAGATAGCAGATTTGTGCAGTACAAATATTACAATCGAGAAAAATGAAGATTTATATTAATTGAAAGACTGGTCGTCAAAATGTCTGCTAGCAGTATATAAAAAAAGTTTGACATTAGATTTTTACAAGTGGGATGTAGATGTTAAAACGAAAATTCCCCAGTGATACGTGAAAACACTGCTTTCCTTTTTACTGCTATACACAAGCACGTCGTGTCTGGTCTGTTACAAGTGGTTTCCCTTTGTATATAAAGCATGAAGTCAGCTATTCAATACAAACTTTGATACTGAATTGTATAAGACAAAATAGGGTAAAAAGAGAGTAACAAAACAAACTTATGTATTTGTGGTTTTGGTACTGGATGGTACGGATCTTCACTTGCGAGTAAACATTTTTTTGGTATTAAAATAATAATAATATACATTAAAATATTATTTATTATTGGTTTAGTTGGAATCTACATTAATAATTTTAGATATTGACTGCTACTTTATAACTATAAGAAGTAAATTATGTATGGAATCTTTTGTTTTTCTAAAATAAATTATTAAATGCAAATGCTAGATTATAGTTTACACACTATTGTGTTTAAATGCACTTCTCTAATATAAATTAGTATAATTAATATAATATTGTATGTTCCTTATTGTTTCAGTACAAAAGAGGTTAAATCCATGTATTCAACATGCACTTAAATATATATTATAAAGAAATATATGTCAGTAGTTATTAATTTATGTAGGCAGGTTACGGAGTTAAAAGCCGTATGTATATTACTAGCAATATAATGCACGATTCAGATAACGTGATTTTAGATTGTACCGGAAGTCAACACGCGAGTTGTTACAAATAAACTTGTAATTATTAAACGGAGCATACTTTTTAAATCATGCTATAATGTAGCATTGCGAACACCCCAGCAGAGTTCAATTCAAGATGGTTCACACATGCTAGGTGAACCTGCACATATAATAAAAAAAACAACTAATGCTTCACTTATTACAAGCAGCTTACGCATTACTAACTACAAATTTTGAGATATTTGTTTAAAAGAGTTGATTAATAGGTTTTGTTTACCGTTTAATGTCAAGGCTTTTTTGTCCAAAAAAAAGTTATTACATTCCCCTCTGCATTGACTGTAAAATTCTGGAGCAAAGCTTGCCTTTCCTTCTGCCATCGTGGCACTATTGACATATAGACGTAATACGTAAAGCATAAGCTATCCTTAACACATCCTTAACATTATCCCTAACACATAGTACATAACATATCCTACCCTTACCTTAACCCATCCTTATACTCCTGTCACTCCAGAAACAACTGTTAAGTCCTACAGTATTAGGTGCATTGAGAGGTTTACCCAATGTTTGCACAATAATTGTGATTACATAGTATTATTTACATAAATATAAAGTGATTCACACCACTGTTGTGCATATTTGCCTTTATGTCATACTATTTTTTTCATTCACAAGTGTTTTAATTTCAAATAAAATTTGTCCTATCGACAGTAAGTATGCAATATACTATTTTTGTAAGTATAGTTACATTTTGGTATACTCATATTAATAATTTTAGTTTTGTAAAGTGAACATTTATAAATCTATAAGTATGTTCATAAAAGTTTTCTAGTGTTAAAACCATTATGCAGTTAATAATTACTGCAAAATACAAAAATTCAATAAGGAATTGATCCCTAACGGATAATTTGCAATACCGCAATGTTACGTTTCAAAATAATGAGACAAGTTTTAAGCTGTAACAAGCATATAAAATGTGGAAAATATTAAAGTTACACAACATAAATTGAAATACTTTTCCTAGATAATAAATATTATAAATCAATATAAAACAAGCAATATATAAATTGTACACAATAAGGGATAACATGCGTATACATACCAAGCAATAAATTATATTTAAATATTACAAAAACAAGAAACCCTCAAGCAATGAAAATGTTTAAATATAAACGACAAATAATAGTAAACTTTATACACAAATCAATTAATGCAGTTGCAGAATTCATAATAATCATAGCTGTATGGACTTGTATTTGCACCGAACTAACGTAACTTAGGTAGATGTTAAAATGAAACAGATGACGAGGCACTTTATGTTGATGGTTCTGCTCTAGCAGACATACTAAAATCAGCTGTTTCAACCTCCTCTTTTGTCCTCATTCTTTAATCACAAAGGTTGACTCGTTAGTGTTTTCAACTCAAAGGATTGTCTCTCTCTCTCCCTCGTAATTTTCCTCTCAGAGGAATAAAATAAAAGGGATACCTTGTATTACATGTAAAAGCATTTCTCGTTTTTAGGCTTCGGGGAATGTCAGACGAATAGACAATCTATTTTTTATCAATCACTTTCAAACTTTTTAAAAGTTTTGTTTGACATATTTAATACTTGGTTACATATTCATTCAAATAATTTGGACACAAACCGAACAGTATCTCTCATATCTGTCAGTATCTCACATCGCTTTTGTAGTTAAGGGAACAGGGCGAGGCTAAATCGCGATTACTCGAAGCTTTAGGTTAAGACGTCATTTACAGGTTGTTATTACACTTATATTACACTGTATTTTATTAAAATGAAAATATATAATTTTAATTATATTTGTACACTACTTGATCTCTTTTTTATGCGCATGAAACATGAAAACTTATTTATTATACAAATATCAATATAATTATTGATTACAAGATTTTGTATGCATATTAAAGGTGTGTTAAAAGTATTTCAGTATAGGAGTTTTATTAAAATAATTTTTATTTGAATGATATGTTTATGCTTCATATCTAGCCACGTTATGTGTAGAATTAATTTAATATTACATCTTGTTTTATCTAGAATTTTTTCACTTCTCCTACATGGGGCAATGGGATGATGAATCTTAGAGAAGAAGTAATTTAGTATGATATAGGAATGCATATTTAATTTGAAGCAAATGAGCTTCGTCTCGAATTTCAAACATACTGTGTCCTATATTCTCATTAATTTCATCTCCATAAGAGCTTTTTGAAGAAATATTTTTAGAGCCTATTATTGGTTTCTATCGTACATATTTACCCTTGGTCAAAGTCGAATTCTCCATAACATTATTACCCACTTCTACCTACATATAACGTAGTTCTATTAGGTAGAGTTAGTTTAATTGAATTTTGAATTTAGCTACAGTTAAATTTCCTTTTATTGTAGCGTAGGTTATCTGACGATGTCTTAGATTTGACGTCTGTATCCTAGAATATATTTCTCTGAAGATATCCAAAGAAATTCGCCGATGAAAAGCTCAAAGCGAAACAATTTTGCTTTTCTACACCAGAAAACTTACAAATAGGAAAAGTGTTAGTGTCATTGTTTCTTCAAGTACAGAAATGAATTCACTACTATTTGATAGAGACCTCATATACAACCAGTCATAAATTTCTCAACTATTACATATCATAGAACTTATTATTTATAGAAAAGAAATAAACAACATTTTCTTTGTTGCCTTTATACGTCTAATATATTATGTCACAATAACGAATGACTCGGTCTAGTCACGTTTTATATATATATATATATATATATATATATATATATATATATATATATATATATATTTGATATATATATATATATATATAAATAAATAAATGTCCCTAGGATTTGATGTAATATATATATATATATATATATATAACATATAAATAAATAAATATATATATATATATATATATATATATATATTACATCAAATCCTAGGGACACATAAACCATAAATGTAATTATATGATACTGAGCCGGTTCAATACCTATATCTCCCCGGCTCATGTGTGTTTTTATATAGTGTATGCGTGTGTGGTTTTATTGGCTGCAGAGGCCACTGACCATTTGAAGGCGTTTGGCCTTTCCGGTAGAGTGGCGTCAAGACTCTTTTTCCTCTGTGGATGGCTGAAAGTGATGACTGACGTGATTATTGCTCTCGTTTATTTGGTTAATTTACCTTGTCTTTGTCATTTGTCGGGCCTCTGTGCACGCTAGAACTCGGTTATTGGTTCGGTAAGTTTCCACTGTCACTGAATGTTTTGTGTTCCTTCATAAAGCATCTAAATCTTTCCCACATAACTTTGTTTCACTCTCCTGGCTAGCAATCCACTTGTCGTGTTCATGCAGGCAACACTAACAGTCAATGTCATTAACGCAAGTCGGTAACGTCACTCACAATTGCCAACTCCCATAAACAAAATAACGTGTACATCTTTTTTCGCCACTGCCTTCTGGATCATCTTCGGCTCTATCCTGCAGTACTATACTAAAACGTTGTGGAATATTCTCTGTCCTCATAGATTAAGTTTGATCAAACTGGGGTGGATCGAGTAGCTCCAGAGATCGAGGACATCTCGCAAAATTATACGTCTACATTCCTAAAGTTGTTTTGAACTACAATCGCTTACATAATGGCATATGCTTCGACCGCTTGTATGGTGTGTATGAGACTAGTTCTGGATTCTGAAGAGGGCATTGCGTGTGACGGAGGTTGTAAGCGCTGGTTTCACCGAACTTGCGTGAATTTAACTAAAACTGAGTACACTCAATTCTCCAAGGACTTAAACAAGAAATGGCACTGTAGCAGAGTGGACTGTAAACCGTCAACTGATGACCCCATAGTTGCTCTAACTTCGAGCGTAAACAAACTGATGGACAGAATCGAGGGCTGGACAGAGAAAATTGAACAAATAGGTGGTGTCTCCGATGGAAATTGAAGCCATAAAGTCGGATGTAGGTAAAATTAGAGACCAACTATCCTAGCTTGAGCCAAGAGTTTTAGCAAACGAGTCAATGATTTCATCCCTTGCTGCTGATATAAAGATATTAAAGAATAATAAGCCAATTGATTCGGAAACTGTCTTTGCTGAAGTTAATGATCGGAACCAGCGCTCAAAGAATGCTATACTATACGGTATATCCGAATCGTCTGATATAGATATCAAGAGTAAAATACAGCATGATAAGGGAAAAATGGATGACGTCCTCAAAGTCCTCCAAGTGAGTGACCTTCATATTAGTAAGATAGTTCGAATTGGTAAAGGGAAGCCCGGAAAACCTCGTCCGATGAAGGTTTCCTTTGGTGACACAAGTGAGGCCATCAGCTTCTTTAAAAATTTTGATTCTCCCAAACTTAGCAATCTCTTCCCTGACAGTGCTGTTGAAGTGTCCCGTGATCGAACTGTCAAGGAGAGATATCACTTGCAAGAACTTCGAAATTCTCTAGCTGACAGAGAAAGGAATGGGGAGAAAGATTTAACAATCAAGTATCAGAATGGAGTGCCGATGATAGTTAAGAAGACAAAAAACTAGTTTCATCCAACGGTCATACTTATTTTTACTATCAAAATGTGAATGGAATGAGAAGCAAACTGAATGAATTCAAGTCCTCAATTACTATGTCTAACTTCGACGTTGTCATATTGGACGGAGACAAATTTGTCAGTTGACGTTGACGATGCTGAGGTGTTGCCTAAGAACTTCTCAATTTATAGATGTGATAGGTCTTCACTGAGCAGCTCTAAGTCTAGCAAGGGTGGAGTAATGGTGGCCATCAGGGATGCTATCAAACTCAACTCAACTCTACTCTGAAATCTATGAGATTGAGCACCTTCTTATTGAGCTTAAGCCCTGCAAATACACCTCATGGCTCCTAGTAGCTTGTTACATCCCTCCTCAGCAGCCTCCCTCCAGATACAATAGTTTGTTACAGTCAATAGAGGCACTAATGTCAACGGGGCGAAGATTCGATGAGGTGGTTGTCGTGGGTGATTTCAACCTTCCCGGGATTGATTGGAATGGTTTGTCAACTGGTACGCATTCCCCAGCGTCAAGAGTGGTACGGTCACTGATGGACTTGTTTCAGCTTTACCAAATCAATCAAATCTATAACAGCAGAGACGTCATGTTGGACCTGATTCTGAGTTCTAATAAAGATATTAATGTATCACTGGAGAGTGATAATCTGTTGCCGGTTGAGGAGAGACACCACCCACCCTTATCCTTTGAGATACACTACAGACATATCAACCAATCTCATTTACTCAAAAGACACATATATGATCTGAAAAGTTGTAACCTTATGAATGTTCATCGCTCGTTGTTAACTACTGACTTTCATGCAATACTGTCCAACTCAGACCTTAACTGGGCAACAAATTCCTTTATCTCTACTATTTCCAACATAGTAAAGGCTAACTCGCCAGTAAGAAGAATTGGCTACTCTCCGTTTCCTAAATGGTTTTCACCTTATTTAAAAAACTTAATAATAACAAAAAAATTTTTACATAAAAAATACAAGCACTTTCCGTCAGCATCTAATTATTCCAGATTCGCTAACATAAGAGCAAGGTGTAGGGTCTTGGCTGCCTGGGATTATCGCCAGCATATACAAAAGGCTTGAAGCTGGAATCCCCAACAATTTCCGTTTATTTTGGAGTCATGTCAATTCCACAAGAAAATCTTCGTCTGTGCCCTCTCAGATTGTTCACAATGGAGTCCTTGCTGAGGAGCCTCTTGCGATGTGTGAAGCATTCAAGGACTTCTTCTCCTCGGTTTTCACGAAGCCTACGGGGGGTCTTTGTTCCAAGCGGATATTACCATCTCGGAGACGGAGTTGCTTATGAGTTCACCCCTGAAGAAGTATTGGAGAAGCTTAGAAACCTTGATGACAAAAAGGGCTGGGGCCCTGATGGGATTCCACCAGGTGTACTCAAGTACAGTAGAAGCATCTTGGCCATTCCAGTTTGCCACATATTTAATACTTCACTTGCGATGGGAATTTTTCCTGAGGCGTTCAAAGCAGCCTACGTGGTCCCCATTCATAAATCAGGACCTACTGACATCGCCTCAAATTACAGGCCCATTTCCATCCTCTCAGCTTTATCCAAAGTTTTTGAGGATCTATTTCTTGATCGAATAAGATTTGGGATTGCTCAGTTAACCTGTCCTCAGCAACACGGTTTTCTCACCAGGAAGGTCGACTTTATCAAACTTAATGTTACTTCAGACTCAGGTGCAGAATGCTTTTGCTAATGGCAAACAGCTAGATACAATATATTTAGACTTTTCCAAGGCCTTTGACACTGTTGACCATGCCTTATTACTCAAAAAAATCTCTGCACTTGGTTTCGATAACATTTCAATTCGTTGGCTGTCGAGTTACCTTTCTGAGCGCAGGCTTGCAGTGAAGTTTGCTGGCTCAATATCCTCTGAGTTTATCTCACTTTCCGGTGTTCCCCAGGGCTCTATCATTGGACCTTATCTCTTCGCACTCTTCATAAACGATCTTCCTCTGTATATCAACAGTGACTGCCTAATGTTTGCGGACGATGTAAAGTTATACTCACAAAATTACTCATGTTGCGGACTGTGAATCACTTCAAGATAGTCTTCATGGCGTATATGAATGGTGCTTAATAAACAAAATGTCACTAAACGCCAAGAAATGTCAAGCCATATCATTTTACCGTTGCACTTCGCCTATAATATACAATTATTTGTTGCAGGGAGAAACCATCGCTAGAGTAAATGAGGTGAGAGATTTGGGAATTACTCTGGACACAGAATTTTAGCCCTGAGGCTCACGTTTCATAATATTTGCTCGAAGGCAAACAGAATGCTTGGTTTTATCTCCCGTTTTTCTAAACATATAACAAATATGGTAGCCCTGAGGACTATATACTGTGCCCTGGTACGCCATATTCTGGAATATGGATCGACTGTTTTGGAATCCACACCAAAAGTACCTTTGTGATGATCTTGAACGAGTTCAGCGTCGTTTCATCCGTTTGGTGGGCGTCAGAAATGGATACCAATACCAACAAGTACCAATTGATGATATGTACGCCAGACTTGAACTGGAACATCTTGATACTCGCAGGACTGTAGCCGACTTAGTGGTTCTCCATAAGTTGGTGAACGGTGAGATGGTTTGCCCGGACGTCCTTCAACTCCTCAATTTCAAGACACCATCCAGCACTCGTTCCAATGACCTCTTCATCAGGCAACACTATGGCACAAACTATGCAGCAAACAGCACGGTGGCACGCCTGCAGAGGGCCGGCAACAACCTGCCTATAACTGTCGACCTGTTCCATGATGGCGTGAGAACATTGAAGTGGAAAGTGAAAGGTGCAGTGCTGCCAACGTAAATGCCTCCACTTAATGTCTATGTTTGTTCATTTTTCTCTGTTAATTGTATGTCATAGTTTGTCTATTTACTATTGTTATTTTTACTGTTTGCTGTTTTGAAACACTGTTATGAATATCCCTGTTATATTATTTTATAGTTTATTATGTTTTTTCTGTTATTACTGTTATTATGTTATTTCTATTGTTATAGTTTATTTATTGTTGCGTTCTTTCATTATGGTATTGTTATAGTTTTAAAACATTTATATACGTATTTATTCTAGCATATGTCATGCCTTGCAATAGAGTATTTTGTAATATTTCCTTTCAGTCTTTCACATGTTTTTGTTGTGGAAATTTTTTGTTTAGGTTAAGTTGTAATTATTGTAATTATTGATCTTGAATGTAAAAATGGAGTGTGTCCGTTGGAAATAAATAAATAAATAAATAAGACTCCGAGCCGTGGTGTACAAGTTAGGAGTAGCTCCAGTTTAAAATTTTTTGTTTAATTAAGTGTTTTGTTAGTTTTGCTGAGCTGTTTTCCTTCTGACATGTGCGGCTAAGTTTACGGCCCCTCACTGATGAGTAAGTTTTGCTTTCTTTTAAATTTTAGTGATTATTTTTATTTTTCAAACTGTGAAGGTTAAGAGCACATGGTTTTCCAAATTGTAGTTTTGCTTTTTATTAAATGTTAGTACTTCTGGCTGTTAACTAAATTTTTAAATTGGCTTTCAAATTTATTCTCTTACACTTTATTAGTTTTCACCCTTTCTATTCGGCTTAAATTAATTTTCTGTCTCTCAGTGAGGACCAGTCCTAGGCTATATGTTACAGTTCATTTCTATTCTGCAGCCAATTTTGTTTGTAATGTGTCACTTGTTATGTAGTTTTTGTAAACAAACCAAGAGAGACTGCTGAAGGTTCATTTTACTAAATTTTTAAGCCTTTCTGAGAGATGTAACGTTCTTCGGGTCTTTTAGCCCATAACTCCCCCTTATAGCCTACTTGGTTAATTTAAGGCCTTCTGCCATCAATTTTTAAATTTAGATTCCTGTTAATAGGCTGCTACTTATGGCCATCAGTTTTTTTTTCCTAATAATTAAATTTTTTTTTACCAAGAGTAAAACGCTTAAATTTATGTTCTGTGACAGAGGGGATTTTCATACTAACTTTCTTTGGGGTTGTTGTTTTGAGTTGGGAATTTTATTTTAAGTGCAGGATGCCCTTTCCCCTGCTTTTCAACAATTTTGAGCCAATTCTGTCAATAAATGCCTGTTTTAAAAATGTTTTAACCAAATTGTTACGTATGGTAGACTACTGCGTATACCTCAAATAAATTTCTTTATAACTTATTGTTTTAGTCTTTTAAATGGAATATCTTGTTTATTTATTGTTTTCTAATGTTACCAGCTTCTATATTAAGGTTTATTTTAATTTTTATCAGTACTTGATTGGTCTGTGATATTTTGAAATTTTGGTAATTTAACTTAACTTAAAATTCTTGATAGATAACTTTTGGCAACTTTACTTTTATTAAAATCTATATTGTTTGGCAACAATTTATTAATTATTATTAACTTTAAAAGGGTACTAGGCTGAAACCTGGTTTCAGGGTCCAAGAGATGAGTTGATTTCCTCCTGTCATCTCTCCATCATGCGTGGTCGCAGAGAACCTTCGCTTTTGCGCTCTGCTGAAGGACGGCCACCATGATGGACATTTCTTCTAGTCAACATCTGTGATACCCTGCTCATATTCTTTATTTATTTGTTATTGTTATTGTTGCCATTTATATAGTTTATATTTTGTTATTTAATTTTAAGTTAGTTTTAGATATTATTTAGTTATTTCTTGGATTTCATTAGGAGCCCGCCCTTAGCCGAAGGATACCGGGTGGAATTGGCATTTCTTGTTTCAAATTATGGCGTTTCTAATTTTTGTATGCAGGTGCACCTGACAAGGATTGTTTGAGGTATATACTACTGCAGGCACTTTTTATTTTTTTTATTTATAGTATATATATATATATATATATATATATATATATATATATATATATATATATATATTTATATTGACTGGATAGGCCTATGTTATGTCTTAGTAAATGAACCTGAGTATACTGACCACGGTGTTCTTTTTTTACCTAGTTTAGTTTTGATCTGGCATTCCCGTTCGCCACCATGGGCGCGCGCTTCCCTGTTGGTTTGCTGTGGGTGTGCGAGCGGCGATGTACGGTTTCAATGGTAGCAGAGCGTGGTTAGCTGCTCTCTCAGCTGTCTCTCAGTTCTGGTTTTGTTTGTTGGTGTAGGTTAGTGTTAGGTAGGGGGAGGTTAGAGTACACAACTTTTTTTTCATTAGGAGCTCGCTCGCCCTAGCACAGGATACCGGGTGGAATTGGTTTAGTGTCTTGCTTCCTGCAGACTTACCCTTTGCAGGGAGCAAGGGACTCTAAATTGCTTAACCGCTAAATTTATCTAACTGTACTCTACTTCTCCCCTATCAATGTGTTGTTTTGTTATATTTATTGCTTCTGTGTTTGTAGGTTGTGGTTAGTGTATATTTGCAGGGTATCCTTCTATTAGGTAGCAGGTATTAAGTTCTTCACTTGGACCTCGTCAGTGTAAGCCCTTTGTGAGTTGAGTCCACTTAGGTTACTAAGTAATTGTTGCGTACGCTTTGTTGTTTTATTGTTGTGTTTATTTTGTCTTAATTGTTTGGTATGGCGTTTTCCCTGGTGCCTGAACATCTACGCAAGCCCGAGTTGGTTTTTGAGGTCCTGGCGAGAGGACAGAAGCCCGAGGGAGATGTGAGGGCATTAAGAGCTCAATTACGGGCTTGTATAGCGTTGGACCGCAGCTGGAATGCAGAGTTCCAAATTAATACAGAATTTGAGTTTTGTAAAACCCGAATGGAGGAATTAGAAGACGATATTAATTTTGAGTCACTTCCCATGTCCGGGTCAGCAAAGGCTAGATTGGCATCTCAGCTTTTACATTGGCGTGACAGAATAGCTTTACTTATGTCAGCTCCTAGTTTAGACTCTGATACTAAAAGTTGGGCTTTTTCGGCCAGTAACAAATTAAAACAAGCCTTAGATGGTTTGAGTGAGGTGCGCTCGGTGAAAGAGAAGGGGGTACTATTTACCGCTGTCACTCCAACGGAGGTTCCCACTACCATTACTTTTGCTAACCATCCACCGGCTCTTTCTTTCGAGCCTCCCAGAGTTACTATGTCTCCGATGGGTAGTGGCCCTCCTGAAGCGGCTGGTGAGGCATCATCTATAGTTGTGCCTTCCTTTTCTAGCTTTGGCAAACTGCCCCATCCTTTGGGGAGTGTTTTACAACACTTCCCCAGAGTTGATGGGCTTGACACTAATTTACTTATCCATTTCCTTCTGGAAGTTTTTAAGCTAAGAAAAATTTCCTGGTATGACAGATGCCATGCTTATGCAGATTTTAGCGCAGTTTTCCTTAAGGCCGCTTTTTGATCGCCTTCTAGACTGCCTTAAGAGAGGTGCCACCTTTGACCAGTTCCACGCCGAGATCTTGGAGTTCTTTGTACCTGCTCGGGTTAGGGAGCGCTTGCGGGTGGAACGCATTTACCGTCCTCAGGCACCAGACGAGACGTTGAGCCATTTTGTCGGGGAGATACGGGATTTAGCCCGGGTGTTGCGCTTGAGCTTGAGCGAAACGGAGTTGGTGAGCCTTATTTTGGAGGGAATTAAACCTGAAGAACGCTCCCGTTTGATTTTTTGTAGCCGTCCCGCATCTTTTGCGGATTTGGACCGCCTCTCCATCATCTCTAGAGGGGTTCAGGATGCGGATGATCAAAGGGAGGCCATGTCGAGGCATCTTCCTCACTTGCCTCCGGGGCCGGTCCATGCTCCGGTGCAGTCTGAGCCAGCAGCTGCTCCTTCCCGTAGGCTGCCTCCTACCTGTTATGGCTGCAAGCAAGTGGGACATATTAGACCGTTTTGTCCACTTAATAAAAAAAACTAGTAAGCTTGCGGACGAGTAAGCCCGACTCGTGCCGTAAAGGTAATTTTGAGGGCAAATATGTACCTAATTTTGATGGTAAAAGGGTAGCTGGTTTAATACAGAACAGAAAGAAAACAGAAAGAAATAGACTTGGGGACAGTTATCATCGTTGGCCGAGAGGGGAGGTTACTGCTCTGGCTGCGCAGGGAGTAAGGGCTGCCCGCTCAACCTGCCCACAACTGGATGTGCTTGTGGGGAATGTGGTGCAGAAGGCCCTGGTTGATTCTGGGTCAGCACGCAGCCTGATTTCTTTGTCGTTTTTTGAAGATCTAAAATCCTCTGGGCTAATACGGCAGGTTGAGCCTAGTTCACTTATCTGCTGGACTGCTTCACGCACACCTTTACCTATTATCTGTAGTGCCCAGATTCACATCAAAATTAATTATTTCTCTTGGGATTGGAGCTTTTTGGTGGCTAAGGACCTGACTTTTCCTTTCATCTCGGGAGCAGATTTTATCTGAAAAACTGGCATGATTTTGGATTTGGCCTCCAGTCATGTTTTCTTTGCTTTCGCCAGGCGGGTGCTCGTTCCCTTTTCAGATGTCGAGTCTCGTGGGACTGCTGCCTTAGAGATGGAAGATAAGAGCTTGACTCCTCCTGACCAACTAGGACATCTTACGCCGAAAGAGGCTGAGGACATAAGGCAGATTTGTTCAGTTTTCCTGAAGTCCTAACTGACAAACTGGGCACGACCAATCTCTTGGAATACGAGATTCGTCTTACAGACACCCGTCCTGTACGTTCCCATCCATATAAGCTTGCTCCGCCCAAGGTGGAAATTCTGAGAAATATGATTGATGATTTACTTAAGAGTGGGGTAATCGAGCCGTCTTGCTCAAATTTTTCCAGTCCAGCGTTTCTAGTGCCGAAACCTAATGGGAAGTCCAGATTGGTCCTGGATTATCGAAAGCTCAATGCTCAGATAGAAATTGACTCCGTGCCTCTCCCCGATTTGCATTCTGCTTTCGACTGGTTTGGTAAGGCCAAGTATTTCTCCATTTTTGATCTTAATCAGGCATACCATCAGATTCCTCTAAAACACGAGTCTCGACCTCTCACTGCCTTTTGTGTGCCTTGGAATTTGTACCAGTTCACCCGAGTGCCAATGGGCTTGGCTGTGGGGGCCCAAACACTCACCAGACTCCTGGATTCTATCTTTCATGATGTCAAATTTAAGTTCGTGTTCAACTATCTGGATGACCTGCTTGTGTACAGTGAGAGTTATGAGGAGCACTTGACTCATCTAGAGGAAGTTCTAACTAGGCTGCGAGAGTCTGGCCTTACCGTCAATCCTGAAAAGGTGAGTTTTTGCTCAGCCTGAAATATCGTTTCTGGGTCATCTTGTCTCTTCTCGAGGTGTTTGTATTGATCCAGAGAGAACCCAGGCAATCAGGGAGTTTCCTCCTCCTAAGGATGCCAAGGGGATTGCCCGTTTTGTAGGAATGATAAATTTTTATCGTCGTTTCATCCCCAATGTTGCTGAAGTGGCGGCCCCTCTGAACTCTCTTAGGAAAAAGGGTGCCAAGTTTGAGTGGGGTGAAGCGCAACAGACTGCTTTTGAGCAGCTGAAAGAGGCAGTGATGCAGCCTCCAGTCTTGACTATGCCTGATTTCGGTCGTAAGTTCGTCTTGCAAACTGATGCTTCCTCCTTGGCCGTTGCTGCTGTTTTATCGCAAGAAGTAGATGGAATCCGGCAGCCCATAGCTTATGCTTCACGCACGTTAACCCCTTGTGAGAAGAAGAGTTGTTCTGTTTATGAGCTGGAATGTTTGGCTGTCGTGTTTGGAATTAACAAGTTCAGGCGTTACCTAGAACATAAAGAATTTTTGTTGGAAACCGACAACCAGGCACTTTCTTGGCTCCTTGCCCACCCCCGTCAGCTCGGGAAGATTGGTCGCTGGGTATTCCAAATTTCTGCCCTTAAGTTCACAGTGCAGCACGTGCGAGGCACCCAAAATATCATAGCGGACACTCTGTCACGCATGTATCACTTACCCAACGACCACCAGAATTTATCAGAGCCGCCATGTTGTGGCGTGCTCCTAGACTTTCCTCTGGCATTTTCGGACATTGTTCCACACCAACTTAAGGATCCCGAGCTGACTGCTATCATCAATGAGCTTAAAAACGGAGGTGCCCACCCTCCTTATTTTCTGTACCGAGGTGCTCTATGCTGCCGTGACAAGCAGCGGAGAAAACCTAAGTTAGTGCTGCCAAGCTTTCTTGTACCGATGGTCTTTCAGTATTTTCATTCTTCTCCTGTGGGCGGACATCTAGGAATTCATAAGACCATCGCGAAGATTAGGGATCAGTTCATCTGGAAAGGTATGGACCGGGATATTGCAGCTCGAGTACGTTTCTTGTGAACTGTGCTCGCTAAGCAAACCCGCTCAAAATACCAAGTTGGGTCTTTTGTCATCTGAGGTGGCGGAAAAAAAACCTTTGGAGAAGGTTTTCATTGACTATGTTGGGCCCCTCCCGCGTAGCAAGTCCGGAAATAAGTTCCTACTTGTTTGTGTGGATGCCTTCTCCAAGTTTGTTTTGGTTGTTCCCATTGCGGAGTGCTACCGCGCAGCTCACGGTGCAAGCACTTCGTAAACCATTTTTTTCAACACTTTGGAATCCCCGCCACCTTAGTTTCCGATAATGGTTCACAGTTTGTCTTCAATATCTTTAAAAGAATGTGCTTTGGGCACGGAATCCGCCATGTGACTACTTCCCCTTTCTATCCTCAGCCTTCTCACGCCGAACGGTTTAATCGCAATCTTCGATCTGCTCTCATTGCCTTTCATGCGGAAAATCAGACCACCTGGGATCAACAACTACCTTGGATCCAATTTGCCTTTAATACGGCCCAGCATGAAAGTCACAAGGCGGTACCTTTCGAGTTATTATTTGGCTTTCCGCCAAACAACCCTTTGGCGAACCTTTGGAAAATTAGCGATCTTCTGCCACCTCCTGGTACTCCCAATGTGAAAGCCACTTGGGAGGCAGCCAGGCGGAATCTCATTCGGGCTAGGGAATTAGTAAGGAGGAAGTACAACCGAGGTCGTATTGCCAATCCCTTCCAGGTGGGGGATCTAGTTTACTGCAAGGCTCACCCAGTCAGTTCGGCTGTGGATAAAAGAGCTGCTAAACTTTGCTACAGGTGGACTGGTCCCCACCGCATCTTGAAGTTTCTGACTCCGGTGACTGCCCGACTGGGAGATCCTCAGTCCGGGAAGATTTTCAGGAAGGCGCACATATCCCATCTGAAGCCTTGCCGGAATCATCCGTGATTTCTCTTTAGTCTGTGCGGGAGGGTTTTAGGTCCAGAGGCCTGATCACCTCTGCTCCTTCTTCCTGATCAAGGTTCCTGTTTTCTTCTTTGTACCCACGCAACTCTTGGAGGGATTTCTTGCCTCCAACTGGATTTTCTTGGTTTTCCCTTCTGCAGACTTCAGGGTTTCCGGTTTATAATTCTTCAACCATTAGGGGGAGAGGCATTTCGTTTGGTTCTTCAGTTTTGAAGAAATTAACAGAGGGGAGTTCCTCCTTTTGGGGGGGGGGAGTCTGAGCCGGTTCAATACCTATATCTCCCCGGCTCACGTGTGTTTTATATAGTGTATGTGTGTGTGGTTTATTAGCTGCAGAGGCCACTGACCATTTGAAGGCGTTTGGCCTTTCCGGTAGAGTGGCGTCAAGACTCCGAGCCGTGGTGTACAAGTTAGGAGTAGCTCCAGTTTAAAATTTTTGTTTAATTAAGTGTTTTGTTAGTTTTGCTGAGCTGTTTTCCTTCTGACATGTGCGGCTAAGTTTACGGCCCCTCACTGATGAGTAAGTTTTGCTTTCTTTTAAATTTTAGTGATTATTTTTATTTTTCAAACTGTGAAGGTTAAGAGTACATGGTTTTCCAAATTGTAGTTTTCCTTTTTATTAAATTTTAGTACTTCTGGCTGTTAACTAAATTTTTAAATTGGCTTTCAAATTTATTCTCTTACACTTTATTAGTTTTCACCCTTTCTATTCGGCTTAAATTAATTTTCTGTCTCTCAGTGAGGACCAGTCCTAGGCTATATGTTACAGTTCATTTTTATTCTGCAGCCAATTTTGTTTGTAATGTGTCACTTGTTATGTAGTTTTTGTAAACAAACCCAGAGAGACTGCTGAAGGTTCATTTTACTAAATTTTTAAGCCTTTCTGAGAGATGTAACGTTCTTCGGGTCTTTTAGCCCATAACTCCCCCTTATAGCCTACTTGTTTAATTTAAGGCCTTCTGCCATCAATTTTTAAATTTAGATTCCTGTTAATAGGCTGCTACTTATGGCCATCAGTTTTTTTTTCCTAATAATTAAATTTTTTTTTACCAAGAGTAAAAAGCTTAAATTTATGTTCTGTGACAGAGGGGATTTTCATACTAACTTTCTTTGGGGTTGTTGTTTTGAGTTGGGAATTTTATTTTAAGTGCAGGATGCCCTTCCCTTGCTTTTCACCAATTTTGAGCCAATTCTGTCAATAAATGCCTGTTTTAAAAATGTTTTAACCAAATTGTTACGTATGGTAGGCTACTGCGTATACCTCAAATAAATTTCTTTTATAACTTATTGTTTTAGTCTCTTTTAAAAATGGAATATCTTGTTTATTTATTGTTTTCTAATGTTACCAGCTTCTATATTAAGGTTTATTTTAATTTTTATCAGTAATTGATTGGTCTGTGATATTTTGAAATTTTGGTAATTTAACTTAACTTAAAATTCTTGATAGATAACTTTTGGCAACTTTACTTTTATTAAAATCTATATTGTTTGGCAACTATTTATTAATTATTATTAACTTTAAAAGGGTACTAGGCTGAAACCTGGTTTCAGGGTCCAAGAGATGAGTTGATTTCCTCCTGTCATCTCTCCATCATGCGTGGTCGCAGAGAACCTTCGCTTTTGCGCTCTGCTGAAGGACGGCCACCATGATGGACATTTCTTCTAGTCAACATCTGTGATACCCTGCTCATATTCTTTATTTATTTGTTATTGTTATTGTTGCCATTTATATAGTTTATATTTTGTTATTTAATTTTAAGTTAGTTTTAGATATTATTTAGTTATTTCTTGGATTTCATTAGGAGCCCGCCCTTAGCCGAAGGATACCGGGTGGAATTGGCATTTCTTGTTTCAAATTATGGCGTTTCTAATTTTTGTATGCAGGTGCACCTGACAAGGATTGTTTGAGGTATATACTACTGCAGGCACTTTTTATTTTTTTTAATTTTTTTTATTTATAGTATATATATATATATATATATATATATATATATATATATATATATATATATATATATATATATATTTATATTGATTGGATAGGCCTATGTTATGTCTTAGTAAATGAACCTGAGTATACTGACCACGGTGTTCTTTTTTTACCTAGTTTAGTTTTGATCCGGCATCCCGTTCGCCACCATGGGCGCGCGCTTCCCTGTTGGTTTGCTGTGGGTGTGCCAGCGGCGATGTACGGTTTCAATACACTTTTACTATAGCATATTTGGAATTCAGTAATTAATGTCCTGTAATATTGCGTGGAGTTCATAATAGAAATATTCATTCTTTTCTACTTATCTTAACTTTCGTCACAGCAAAACACGATCAGCAATCATTCTCTTCCTCGGTTTCCAACAATAATCCCTTATCTCAACTTAAGCTGTTGTCAGTAAAGATTTACTGCATCACTTAAATAACACGAAACCGGAAAATTTTTTCTTGCGTGGAGTGTAGACACGCAGGAACTGTTTGATATAAATCTTACAACATGAAAACTGCAGTAGTAGCGTATCTTCAGAAAAAACTTTTACCATATTTGAAGAATATTACTAGTTTTATTTAATATTATTAACGTTATGCAAATATACGTGTATATAGTTACTATAGTTGCCCGTAGCTTCGCATGCGATTTCATGTTGAAAACAGTACACTATATTCACGTATTCATTTTATATCACATTTTAAACACTCCTGAGATAATTGTCGTTCCTTCGTGAGCGTATTGGGCACATTATAAAGGTATACGCTATATTTCGTGCCTATAACTTTCGTGTTTGCTAGTTGTTAATAAATTATTCAGTACAATTAATTTATATTAATGAATCTCGATAAACTAAATTAGTTATAAGTAAACAAATACGGTCTGTTAAAATTAATTTACTGTCTAAGATATTTCCAGTATTATTGTGAAGTTTGCCTTATGGTACGATGAAGGAAATGTATCAACGAAAACCAATTTCGATCATAAAGCGTCTTCTTTCGGCTATTTTCATTTACCTTCTATCTAACCAAATGTGGATACCTTACGTGCCAACATTCACGGCTTTTTACAATGAGGTGGTTTTTATAACAGTGTTTAATATTATTGTAATTTCATTAGATAGTTTATTGATTATTAGCGCAGTCTAAATTTAAAATGAGGTAATAACATCGTCTATGAAATCTGCACTACACTTCTGATCAAGCAATTTATAATAATAGTTTTATAAATTTTAAATGTAAACAAATGTTTCTGCCACTATGACGAATTTAAGCTGAAAGTATTAACAGCTGTTAAGTATCAGTTTACTTTGTATTACGTGTCGTAGCGCAGTCTGCCGGATTGAAGGTAAAACATCCCAATATAAACAGCAATTTATAAATAAAACATTAATTAAATAAACAATTTAAATTAGGCTAAGTTTTAAATCTAAACCATTCTCAAATTCTCTTCAAAACACATAAAAATTGATTATAAGCTACAGTAAATATCCAAAATAATTTTTACCTTAATTGGAAGCGTACATAATAATGTGATTTTTTAAAGTGTATTCAATAAAAACTATGGGTGTTGAATAAAAATTACAGTTATCCGAAGAAGGCCAAAACATACAAATGGTCGGAAAATAATATATCAAATAAAATATATTGCTATAATTTCACAGAAACTATGATAATATTGCAATAATCAGTAAGGAAAATATTTCAAACAATTTGGTAAAATTCATTGAAATTAAAACTTTGCTTTTTTGAAGGAGAGACCGATCCCCTTTATATAAATTTTTAACATCATACAGAGTTTTAACTGATAAATAGTGAAGACTTAACAGAGTAAATTTCAGGTAGGTACAAACCGTATAATGTATGCAGTAATCTAAATAAAGAAGCATTAACTATCTTTAAATATAATTTTTAGTTTACTTTGGAAATTAATTACAAAATTAATTAACAGATATCTTAAGAAATTATATTATTATAAATTAAATATAAAGCTTATTATAGAGGTATCTTTGTAAGTAGGAAATATGTAAAATTTGTACTCGGATCAAAATTACACTGAAGAAGTGATGTTTTATGGCAAACACACAAAAAATTGATCATAACTTGACCGAAAATATCTATACTAGATGATATTTAATATCCTTAATATTTCAGTTATTGGCTAGTTTGAGGCGAGCTTGTTATTAATTATGTTTATCCTTTGTGTATGTTGCTTTTAAAAGTGTATTGGCATATTTAGAAAAAAACACTATGTTTCTCAATCAATTATTATACGTATGTTTACTTATATAGGTTTAGAATGTGCCATAGCCTTTAGTATGTTGATACTGTTACCCATCCAGAATATCACATCACACCAGAAGCAACGCTTAGATCCCTTAGGATTGAGAGCATGAGAGTTTCACCTACCACAAAAGCAATAATGGTAATGACGTATAGTCATAGCAAATGCATTAATTTAAATATATTCTCAACGTACTCGTATATTTTAATGACAATGAATACGTCTTGAAGTTCAATATCTACTATGTGATCACCAAACGCCTTATGCTACATAATTTCACAGGCTACAGATCTGATTCTCCCAGAAAATTGCCGATTTAAAATATTCTTCCTTATTAACCGCAATCAGATCCACGACCCGAGAAGAAACCTAAGTATATAAGACAGATGTTACTCTGGGGAAAGGCTTACTGCAGGACCAACTTTCTTATCCTCAGATCTGGATGCAACCTTCACTCTTTTTCATGTTTGGAGTGAACAAACTTCAAAGGAGTTCACACCTAGGAATTCCACAAAACCGTTGAGGTCCTTCCATTTTGGACGTTGAGTAAAGATTAGCCAAATTATCATCTCTTTTGTTCTTAATGACCCGTTCATAACCAGGTAGCAAACAGGCAGTTACATTATTAATTCTTAAAATTGAACAATCTAATACAAGATTAGATTTAAACACACAATATTCAACACCTTTAACGGTGGGGCTATCTAGAAATTCTGATCGTCTTGCTACTTTACCACAAACGAAGATCCTCTCAAACACATCCCTGCAATAAAATAAAGGCTGAGACAGCTGCAAAAGAAAATACAAAGAAATATATACAAGTATTTAATGTACAATACAAGGTGATATAGCCATATATAACTGTATGTCTAATATTGTGTTTTATTTATTAATAACTATAAAATAAGCTTTTAATTTTTTAAGAACTATAATAAGACATGAGTCGTTTCGTAAACCAGCAATTATTGTTGAAAACCGCTCCAAAGTCCTTATTTATTTATTTATTTTATTTATTTAAAAGAAGTTGTGGGTTAAAGACACATACGGATTACCAGCTCTCTACATAGCCTCCTTCTCGTAACCCAAACGCCTGATTCTCATTTTGTTTTATACCAATCCATAAACCATTCAAGCTCAAGTACGCTTACTTTTTAATATCATCCCATTACTCAGATACATATAATCTTACTTAATTCTTTTGATACATGAAAATGTTAAAAGTGCGTTTTATGTTGAATCTTACATTCATAGAATGTAATCAATACATGCGTAGAATACGCTGTGTGTTTATTCAGCGTATTCTTCAATTTATGACGTCAATACAATAAATGCAATACAAACTGTTGCGTCATGCTTAATTTTGTTAAAAAATTATGAATAATTATTTCCATAAAATATGTAAATTTGTAGTTTTAAAACAACGCAGTTCATAAATAAAAAAATAAAAAACTAAAATATTGAAAAAATACCTTACTATTATTATACATTTTGTAGGTCACATTTTTGAATACTTAGAGCCTGGGTAGAACTAACAGGGAGAAATAAATATTTTTAACACCTACCAATTTACATAATAATTATTTGTCTGATATTTATTTATTACATAGGTTATTTATTTTAAAGAACATTTCAGAAATAAGATAAAACTAGATATATTAAAACAAAATTGTGAAATAAAAGTAAGGAACTAGAAGATAATAAAATAGGGAAGAAAATGTTTTAATATTATTCCCTCACATAGCATATTCTACGGGATCAGTGTAGAGATCAAACTTTCCTGGAAAGTTCGATTCAGGATTATTCAGATTTAAGCAGCTTGTTGCAAAATATTTTGTTAGTCCAAAGCTTAGAAAGGTCATGCGGATTTACAACTGAAAGGTTTCACTGCCTCTTACAACAAGTCTTAAATCGTGCTTGATTATCGATACAACAAATTGGACATATTTAAAATGAGTTTTTACAAGAAGCTTATAGAACACAGGCAAAAATATTTTAGCTGTTTTCTCATACATATTTGATATATTTCTGATTTCTAACAAAACTAAAAAACAATTGGTCATCTTAATAAAATTTTATAATACTGTTACTATAGCTAAAATAAATAAATTTTTTAGTCTAAATATATAAAAGGTTCATATTACTCTCAAAATATGGGACTTCCTAAGTCTATTTAACAATCACATATACTGGTGTCTATACTAAATAAAGCTCCATTATATACAAATTTATACTTGTAAATATAATCCCTCCGCTTGTAAATCTAATCTCTCACTCCACCCCCAAGTATATGTATAATATATATAATTCTAAGGCAGTGTTTAGTTTATATATTGCAATAGTTGCTTTTATCTCTAGGGGACAATAGTTTTTTTTTCTTTGAGCAATCGTGTTTCACAAACAAGCCGAAGCGGAGATCTGAAAAAATAAGAAATCGCATAAAACACGTTTTATGTGAGTTGAATAATGGGTTCTATCGTAAGCAAAAAAACTAAGTTTTACTCTAGTTAGTTTACATACTAGTCCAACATAGTAGTACTGTCAAGATTACATATGAAAATCAGCTGTGTTTTTGCACTTAAATCTACTAAGAATAAGAAAGCGTAAGGTTAGCGTGTTCAAGAAACATAGAATTGCCCCGGTAATTTGTTTCATATTTTTATTATAAGATAACGAAGACAATATGTTATTGACAAACTTATTAAAATAAATTTAAAACATCTGTTATTATTACAGTCTAAGAAATGGTTTATATGTTTTCGTAAATATTTGTCACAAAAATAATAGTTTGTTCTTACTAATTTTACTGTAGATTTAGAAAACGATACCCTAACACCAGTTAAGCAAAACCTAAGCTGAACGTTAATCAGTCACTACATAACACCTGAAATACCTGAATACCTGAAAATACGTAATCTGCAAAGAATAGCGCAACATCCACAGGAGAGAAACACCGCATCCTGGAAGCTCCGCTTCACTAGAACAGATTTTCATGAGTAATTGGTGTCTAGTTTCGCTTTTTATATTCTTTGGTATCTTAGGCATATTATGGGGTCTAACGTAAACAGATTTACAATTTTTAAATATATTTACACTTAAATTAATTTCCATGATTAAACCCAAGAAATAATAATACTTTTTTTGAAATTACTGAAATTTGTATTTCGAATTTTATGTATTTTAATCTACTATTATACGGGGTAAACGTATATGAATAAAATAGTTAATAAATTTAATTGTCACATTAAAAATAAGTAAGAAATTTGCTATAAAGTTTAGGTATATCTTGCTTAGTTTTCTGCCTGTTTTAGCTGTTGTTTGTTGTGTTTTTTTTAATGATTCGAAATAAACGTTCCTATATTGAAAAAGTGTTGAAATAAAGAACTTTAAAAACATTTTCTATTAAATACGGGCTTTTTATATGAAAACAAAAATGATTCCAGGTTTAATGTATAATTTCCCTCTTTAATTAAACAGTAACTTATAGACCCATTTCTTTTGTATCATATGAAACTGACATAAAACTAAAACTCTGATTTCGATTTTGACGCCACTTATATATAAGTTAAAGTTTTATTATCCCAACATCGGGCGCTAAACGGAGTTTTCCTCCGTATATTTTTTATTATTAAAAATAGTACTACTTTTCTGATATTGGCAGTCATTTCCCGCAGTGTACTTCACGAGCATCTTTCGGGGAAGCGAAACAATAGCCTCCCGCTTATCTTTGTCAAAATCTGTCAGTATGAGGTCTACTTCCGTGCGAGACTGGACGATTCCTCCGTGAGCGCCCGATGTTGTGTTTGTAGTGCTTGGACGAAATCTCCGTGAGCGCCTAAAACGTGTGACCTTATTTTTAAGTTTTACAATATATTTTATTTGAATTTTGTGAAATGGAGAATGAAGACAAGAGACTTGCAGTGCGGGATTTTTAATCTATTCACTCACAGAATCGTTGTTTTCGATGGAACAGCCTGATTATGCCAACCTAGATCTGTAAGTTAATTGGTGTAAATGGATGTTGAAGATTTTGTAACAATCCACCCCATATATTGTGACTAATGTCAACCCTAGCCTGCAGATCAGTTGTCACTAACAACAAAAACAAACAGTCACAGCATAAGTCACTAGTTCTTTATCCACCGTTCCTTCTAACCAACTACCACTACCACAGTTCATCTCTGCTGAACAAGGAGGAATAACTCTCGTCAAATAAAATCCACGGCCTTCCAGATTTCGTTGACCTACCTCATTGTTTGCTATATGAAGTACAGATTTGTTGTACGAAATATTTTATTCCTGCCATTTAAAACTACGACTTATTTAATCTCATGTGCGCCATCCTCCATTATTGCTAGAATACAATGAGATTAAGATCCGATAAAATGACAACTAAAAAGCTGAAATAGTGGTTTGTCCTTTATGCGACGGCACTGTCAATGATCAGGAAAATGCAGTTCATTGTGATGGCATATGCAACACTTGGTATCACTGTTGTTGTATGGGGATGGTTCCTGAGCACTATACGCAAATTCAAAATGATGTAACCAGCACATGGTTCTGCCCCCACTGCGACCCCGCTGAAGAGGCATTTTTTCTAACAAATACGGTCGATTCGTCACTGGTAATAGATGATAGCATAAACAAGACCTTGCAAGAACTTCAGTTAGAAGTAAGCTCCTTGGGAGGCGACATAGAGAACAACACGTCTGAAAACACATTGAGAATAACAGCAGAGATCGGATCGGCACTTTTACAGCAGAATACACAGTTAAAAGATGATAGTGCCAAAATTAATTCCAAGATTCTTGAACTTGAAGCAGAGGTAGAGCTACAAAAGCAACATAACGAAACTATAAGTGAGAGGCTAGAAGAAGCCATAAGAGAACTGATCGAGAAAGACAAACAGCTGGAAAGGACCATTAATTGAAAAAGAGAAATTACAAGCGTTTTTTATTGAACACGACTCGGAACAACTTCAGTGCATAACTAAGCACGAAGAAACAATAAAAAAACGTGAGGGAGAGATAAAAAAATTAAGGAATGTCTCAGCGTCCTCAAAGGCAGGTGTTCTGAATGGAGAACATTCCAGTGACTACGGTCTGTCTATTTATACTGGGCTTAGGAATAATGAGCCAACTAATGACATGAAGTCTGAAATTTCAAGTCTCATAGCTAGATTTCAAACCATGGAATGTAGAATAAATACGCTGGAGAGACAGGCAGTTGTTGATAAGGCCGACATCCAGGTCTGAAGAAAATTATTAATCATGTCCTCAGCTGAGCAAACCAAACGTTCATGCACCTTTGAACATGTTATGTCATCTGAGTTCAAAAGCAAATCTGTGAATGCGACGGCTGGCAGAGATCAAACTATTCGCAAGATCAATTCTGCAGATACCCTTAACAATGGTTATCCTCCAAGAGAAACCTGCCAATAATATGCCACCAAATTCAGCAAGACTGTTAAAATCTAAAGATAACTTGGAAGACCTCTTAAATCATCACATTGACTCTAATAAATTAACAACTAGAAGTCCAGCAAAGAACTGAGCCGGGGCTCAGTTTGGACAATTTATTTTTGTCTATTATTTTCCCACCTCGGCCACTCTTGTCAGTCGGTGGGGGAGTCACTCCGTCAAGTATTGATTTTCTGCCTGGTTGGAGTGATTGGTTGAGGTCAGCTGGTTGACCTTGACTAGACTACTGACCAGCTGTTCTCCGGGCACCGGCACCGGCACCGGCTACTGTTCGGAGCGGTCAGACTGTTCGGAGACACGTTTGGAGAAGCTTACTGTGTTCTGGCTGTTCTCTGTTCTTCACGTTTCTCCATGGCTGGCTAATTCTCCGACTTTCGGCAGGGTCCCTGTGAGTGTCGTCAGCGGGACTGGTGCGGCGAAGTCTGCCCAATGAAACCACTGAAACCAAAACTGAATGCCCCGCGCCCTGCCAGTGCTCCTGTACCGGCATCCAACCGGAGTGCATGTGCTCATATTCATTTCATCTGGAACAAGGTTGGATCCAAAATGTTTTTTTACTTTTCTAATACTGAACTTGCGAGGATTGGGGTGCAGC